>NC_084605.1:31119821-31419821 GCF_033807715.1 Cololabis saira | reverse complement strand
AGACGGAGAGAGAATGTACGCAAAAGACAGAGTTCATAGGACAATGAGGCCCATTGATACGGTGGAGACAGGACCGGGTGCCTCCAGCGTTCTGAGAACGGCTGACGGTGCACAGAGGCACCATGATTAGTCTGCATTACAAATGGCTAAAACAGAGTCGTGGTCCTGCAGAGGCTAAAGAATTAGGAGAGACCTTGAAAAGCCACTACAAAGTGCTTTTGTTCTCTTTATGCCTTTTTAATCAAACATCAAAACTCCTGGGACGAGCTTTCAAAAGGCATAGCTGGAACTATTTTTCATCTATTTTTATACAATCCCGAGGATTTAAAAGGCTTACCTATAGCTTGGCTCTCTCCCCTAACCAGTGTTTCCTTTTTTGTGGTGAAATCATTTTTATTAACCATTAAAATGTATTCAATACATCTAGCTACACATATGGCCCTGATGCGAATGCTGCCTAACAATACGTGGACTATGAAAAGCACATAATAATAAAACCTCAACAGGTCAAGCCTCAAAGGCCCTTTTCCTGCCTCTTTCCCCTCTTGTGTGACTCTTTTCCATGACGGAGCCAAAGAATTCCATTGAGTGTTTGACCTGCCTTGTGCAGCGCCACAACGCCTCTCCGCGCTCTGCACCTCGTACCTGCAAGGCAGCAGATGCCTCTCATTCATGGCTCTGGGACTCCGAGTATCGCTGTAAAAACAAGCACTTGAGGCCATCTATGGGGCTTCTCATGAAACTGCATAGAAAATCATCCCAACAAGCAGCTTGTGTCTCGGGATGAATGGGACTTATTCAAAAGGATCTTTTTCTTTTCCCCCTCCCCGATATGACAAGTGCTCCGGAGAGAATAAATGAGCAATATGATGTCAAAATTCAACAACTAGAAAAAAAAGAGAAAAAAGCCTTTGCAGTATAATGGGTATATTTGAGTTCAACCCTCACACAACATAGACCCTCAACGCATTCCTGGGCTGATTTCTGAGCCCTGGACCTGACCTTAAGCTGGATATAGAACCAGTACTGGAGTTGAGGGGGGATGAGGGGGGATGGCATCCCCCCCTGAAATAAAAACGGTCCAAATCATCCCCCCTGTAAAACTGCCATACCCCCTTTCCATCCCTTATGTCATTTCATCAATGAATGTGGTTTTACTGCTATTTCAACATTTAGAGTCATCAGCAGAAGAATAACACCAGAAAAATAACTTATTTGACAATTTTCACCTGTTTCAAGTACATTTTCACTTGAAATAAGTAGAAAATCTGCCAGTGGGACAAGATTTATCTTCTTATTACTAGCAAAAAAATCTGGTTCCACTGGCAGATTTTTCTACTTATTTCAAGTGAAAATCTACTTGAAACAGGTGACAATTGTTGTTTTTTCCAGTGATGAGTCTTGTTTTAAGAGTAATGAGATTTTTTTTTACTAAAATGAGACATTTTAACTAGAAATAAGACAAATATTCTTGTTAAGATTTTGAGTTTTTGCAGTGATCCATGTTACTTATCCTGTGAAGGACAGAATCATATTGATAAGTTCAGAAAAGTGTTTTTTATTGTTGTGTTTTGATGTATTTGATGTAAGCCCAGTGGATATTTAAAGCTTACAGAAGGCTGCATTTAACTGCTGCTATGTCATTCCTGCAGTATTTCTGCAGGTGTTTTGGTCACTGCTATTATTAGTGATATATTATATTATTTGTAATCAGCACAAATTATTTGTCCCCATATGATAAAATCCACCATCCCCCCTGATTTTTTTTCACAACTCGAGTAATGTATAAAACTAATATTCAACCCACGTTTCACTCGCTTCATATATGTTTCAAGTAAAATGACGTTCTGGGTTCGGGGGAACTGTTTAATGAGTACCACAGGGATGTTTGGTTTACCTGTCTGTAGGTGCAGATTATGATCTCTCTCAGATGGTAGTGCATGGGCGTCATGGTCTCGCTGACAGAATCCAGCGCCAAGTCTACCTCCCTCTTCATCCTATGGCCATCCGGGAGAAGGCGAACCAGCTGCATCACAACCTGGACGGCAGAAACACCACAGGATCGTTATACAGCGTGCTTCCAACCAAAGGTTCGAGGAATACCTCCCCCACGCCCTGCATGGTCTCCCCCTGTACTGGGGGCTCCAGGGTATAATTAGTTAAAGATGCTTTCTGTTAAGACAATGCCCCGGAAAATTGACATAGAAGCAAAGTACCATTTGGTCCACCCAAATTATGTTTGAATCGATAATTTTCAAAGCTGAAATTTCATTTCACAATGCACATTCAACCATATCAATGGAAAAGTTCTGAAGCTACTATTTTTTTTATTGCTTTTATGATTGACAAAATCCTTCAAAAGGACATTGTCAGTCTCTGATATTGTTGTGAACATACAGGACTGTCTCAGAAAATTATAATATTGTGATTTTCTGTAATGCAATTACAAAAACAAAAATGTCATACATTCTGGATTCATTACAAATCAACTGAAATATTGCAAACCTTTTATTATTTTAATATAGCTTATCATGGCTTACAGCTTAAGAAAACTCAAATATCCTATCTCCTAAAATTTGAATATTCTGGGAATCTTAAGCTGTAAACCATAATCAGCTATATTAAAATAATAAAAGGCTTGCAATATTTCAGTTGATTTGTAATTAATCCAGAATGTATGACTTTTTTTTTTTTTTTTTTTTTTAAAATTGCATTACAGAAAATAAAGAACTTTATCACAATATTCTAATTTTCTGAGACAGTCCTGTATTTGATCCAACCCACCTTACAAAATGTATCCAGTTTATTAATCTTTCCAGATGATTTATCAACAATTCTCTTCAGGTCCCACCACAGCACTACCATAAAAGCTGGACTCTTGTGAGGCCATAACGGCACCTTGATTCTTTTCTCTGCCATTCTGATGGAGATTTGGTAGTGTGCTTGAAATGATCGTTCTCTTGCACGGCCCATTATTGGCCATATTTTATCAGCCGGACATTTGACTCGATCGTCTCACTGACTGCAGAGTGCTCCGGCCCCGTTGATACAAAAACAAGCCCGAACCGTTACTGTCCGCCACCGTGCTTGACAGTTAGTATAAACAGTTTGACCACAGGTGGAGAAAACCAGAGATCTCCACTTTGGTCTTCCCGCTTTAAAGGACACTTTTCCTGTTGTTTGTTTAGATGAAACGGAGTATCTGCCACATCCCCGTGCTCAACCCTTCCAAAGAAGCCATATTTGTGGAGTTTCGTGTCACTGTACTCCCCCGAACTTGATTATTTTTTTTTTTTTTTTTTTTTTTTTTTTTTTAATTAACAAACAGTGCAAACGATGACAAAAGACAGCATCAGTATGTGTGTGTGTGTGTGTGTGTGTGTGTGTGTGTGTGTGTGTGCGTGCGTGCCGTGTTTGAGTGTAAATAAGGTGATGAAAGTAGGTACATAAATTGAGAATATTGATTCGAAAGTGAACAAATAAACAATTTTCATATAGAGTGGTGTAGCATGATATCATATAAATATAGCAATATCCTAATATAACATATTTTGTATAAAATATTATAACATATAACCAAATTATATCACCATACTATTATATATTACAATATAATACTATAGTTTAACATGCCAAGAGATTTCATAACTTTAATATAATAATATGAAACAATATATCATGATAATGCCAGTAATAATTATTAGAGTTAGAATTGGTCATTTATGTTTTGCAATGAGGGGTGAGGTCAGACCGGGGTGTCAGGGAAGCGAGCAGGAGGCCCCCACCAGACTTCAGTTGCCCGACCGGGAGCCCCAGCAGGAGGCAAGTAGGACGGCAGTGAAAGGAAACCCCCCTCCTGAACTTGAACATTTAATGACACTGGGTTTTATATAATCTGGGTTTTATACAATTCCTTTGAGCATCACATGTTCTGATGTTTGGATGAATTCACTGGGACATCCACTTGTGAGAAGTTTTTCAGCGGTTTAAACCGTTCTCAACTTGAATATTACCGGCTTCTGCAGTGATGATAATCATTGCCACTGTGGAATGATGGACTCAAAATTGTTTGAAAATGTCTTTTTAACCCTTTTTAGACTGATGAGCAACAACAATTGCTTTTCTAAGAAATACTGCTCATATCTTTCGTTCTAAGGTTAACATGCAGTTGACTGCTGATGATCAGCAAACTCACAAAATGTTTGATTTGTAGAGGTGGTCAATAAAAGTTGCTGAGAAGCCTATTAATCAAGTATGTTTTGATTAGAAGTGTCCAGCTTCTACGTATCCTCTTAATTCATATGGAATCAGTCAGTTTTGCTTTGTTTGCTTTACTTTTGGGTCAACAAATAAGGCCATATTGTGATATTGGATGTATATATGGATATTTTTGTTTGTGTACTTATTGTATTTTTCTTTGTTTATTTTACCTTTTCTTTTTTCCTTTCTATTCTTTTGCTATTGACTGATTTGTTTTTGGTGATTTTGTATTGAGGGGAGGATTTCTTATAAGCCCTTCGGGCTTCTTTTCCTCTCCTGCACAAATTATTTGTCTTTATATGATAAAAAAATTATTGTATTATCACTGTGCAAAAAATAAATAAATAAATAAATAAAAAATAAATAAAATATTCTCTATAGCAGCTTCCTCCAGTTCTGGATCATGGGGAGTTGAGCATATCTCAGCTATCTTAATCCTTCCTATAAAATGTAATTATGAATGGGCTCATCAGTACAGTACCTATGAAACCATCAGTGCACCACTAATAAAGTCTTTCATTAATAGTTTTCTTCTATAAGGCCATTGCACCTCCGTAAATTACCTCTGTATGTCCTTTCTATTGGCTATCACTTGGCTCAAGGTTGTTTTTTCACCCCAGTTACTCGAGTCTGGTACCAAATGTGTTGTATTTTAGAGCATAGGCAAGCTGTTGTGTTTTATAGCAACCTCAATGTTGCAGAAATGATCATTTATCTGGCCCAACATCTGTGCCGCAACACGATCCTCCTGTCTGCAGGAGCAAAGACGATTCTCTTAATGTTGTTGCTCGGCTTTGCAACCCTCCATTTAGTCATAAAGGGCAGCGCGTGTTTGTTCTGACCTAGTTAAAGCACGAGTGCAAATGTGTGTCAGCGTGCTCACTTACAGTTTGTGACCTCGCAGAATATAGGGAACGTGTACATCAGCGTGTTTATGTAACGTTAAACCACAACAGCGTTACGGTAAACTGCAATCGGGACAGGACTGCAGGCACAACCGTGTTTCCAGAAAACAACAATGCAATCTATGAAGCTGCGTCACTCTGCACGCGGCTGTAGCCTCTGTTGATGAGGCACCTGCTGAACCTAGTGACCTACTGCCACCACTAATCAACACATATTTTCAATTAACACTTATGAGGAGAAGAACCCTCGAGCTTTGCATCGATAAGTGGTTCAAAGGCTAGTATGTGTGAAAGCATGGGGTTGCATGGGTTGAGTAACACGTACGCCATCAGCGCTGAGCAATAATATTATAATGTTTTGGAGCAACATTTGCTGTCATCCTAGCATGCCTTTTCAGGGAAAACCTTGCTTGTGTCAGCAAAACAATGTTATGGCTCTGGAGCAGAAGAAGGCAGGTGCTTTAACGTCTCCGTCTGCAGTAAAGTGCTTCCACCAATGGAAATATGTCAGTTAATGAAACGAATAATGACAACATATGCCCAAAGCCTGAACAGCTGAAATCATACATGATGTGTGAATAAGAAAACATTTCACTACAGCATCAAATCCATCTTTTAACATACTGTTAAAAAAAACAACCCTCTGCTTCAACTTTTGTTTCCCTCTAATGTGTTCAAAATCCAGAACAAGCACATACTTTAAAAAAAAGAACTTTAAGTTTATGTAAGTAAGGGCATCTGACAAGGGGAGAAAAAAACCTGCCAAATCAATAGCAGAACATGATGAGCTGTGATAACCCCTGATAAAAAAAGAGAAAAGCTGAAAGAATTTGCTTGCTTTTGCAATCTGGGCAAAACAGAAAAGTCATTTAGTTCATTTTGCAAACAGTTTTACAGTAGGTACAGCTAATTCTAATATGATTAAAAGGTGGCTCTCTTTTAGCCTGGCTATTTCACCAAGGTAACCAATGATGAACTCTACGATTATATTTTCAAGTTCAGTTATCGGTAAAATCCCTCACTGGTTGGTTCCCCCACTCCTCCTCCTCCTCCCCTCGTGATCATGTCCCACATCAGATCAGACTGAAACCACATTTAAATGTCAGCAGACAGAAGTACTGAATGTTGATGTCTGACACTGTAACAATATTGAAAGCTTTTGCTGAAGGTTGAATAAACGTTGGATCGTCGAATGACTGACAGAAGTATCTAAAAAAGTCAGTCGGTGCGTTCGGACACTGATTTCAATTGCCAAAATAAATCAAAATGTAATGTTGATTGGATTCTTTTCAGCATTGAATCTCTTTCTGGTAAAAAAACAGCCCTTCAGACCAGAAACAGATGTTGAATTAACAAATGATGATGTAAATCCCAGCTGAGGGAACATGTCCAGTGTTTAACCCTGCTGATCGGGATATAATGCCACCAAAGGCTTTCTTTTACGGTTAAATAAACTGCAGTGTATGATTATGGTGTGAAGGCAGAATCTTTTTTGTACACTTTTCTCATTGTTGTAGTCCCAGTTGTCCCTGATTGTGGTTTTAGTGTTTTTCTAGCCAGATCCCTACAAGAAAAAAGCCTAGCTTTGTTGATCTTCACTGTATGATGTAACCAGACCAATATTTACACACCTAGTTCTTCAGTTTAAACTGCTATATTCATTTGGATATCGCCTTTAAAAAGGTAGAATCATAATATTTTTAAATAAAACACTATAAAAGGGTTCACATAAACATTGATAAAAGCAGTTTTAAATTATATATAACAACTTCTGAGGTTGTATTTTCTTAGGAGGCTTCAAACAGATGTGATTACCGTCTCTGTATCACAAATGTTTCTATACCAGCAGCAAAGAACTATCAACGCCACCCCAGTTCATCCATCAAATGCCTTTTCAGAAGTCTTGAAATGAAAAACACTAGTGTTTATCAGTGGAAGCAGTGAGGTTGGCAGCATCACATATTCTTAAGAGGCGGAATTGAAAGCAAACACGGTTTCCTTGGTGACCACTCAGCGTATCCCAGAAACTCTGGTGGCCACGCCGCCGTGATTAGCATGTGGCATTGTGTGTTTGCAGAGTGCAGCTTCTTTTAGAGAATCTGTGTTTACGTCTCTGAGGACACAGGCAGCAGGTTCAGACCCCTTCACTGTCACACCTCCAAGTCCAATTAAAGGGGGGATTTTTTTTTATTCAGTTGGAAGGAAAAGAGCTTTAGCTTTGCCGACACTACATCACTGTTTTCAATCACAAACTGTCTGTTTGTTCATAACACTGCCACATGATGCAACATTTATTCTTATATTTTGACTTTAAAGATGCTTAGTACTAGGGATGGGCGGTATGGACTAAAAAATGTATCACGATAATTTCTGGTATTAATCCCGATAACGATAAAAATGACAATAAAAAAAATACCAATTCAACTCTTTCTTTCTTTCTTTCTTGCTCATTTCCTTCCTTCCTTCCTTCCTTCACGTACGTTGTGCGTGGATTTAACACAGAACCATAAATCAGCTTTACACAAAAACGTCATCAACGGGAATATATCATTTTTACCGCGAGATGACAATGGGGAATTTTTTTGACGGTATATCGTGAACGGTAAAGTATCAACCATTCCTACTTAGTACTCTGGAAAAATGTGCACAAAAAGATTAACGCTAATGCAGTAAGTAATCATAATCATAATAATAAGCTTTTTCTTCTTTTCCTTTATTAATAATAATAATAATAGTAATATATTCCAGACAAGCAAGTGTCAATGAGAGAAATTCAATATTGTTAAACAGAAGAAATCTGAGACATCTGTAAATATCACAGCTCTGTCTTCACTCCTTTGATGTCACAAATCCTCTTAATGTGCTATAAATAAAAATACAAAACTCAGAAAGATTATGAAGGCGGCTGCATTGAAAGAGGCTCAGCAGCTGCAAAACATATGGAGGCTTTTTTTATTCGTCTCACCCTGAAGTGTGGGTTAATTTTCCATACATTTGATGTTTCCTTTAATTATTGAAATCAAATTTAAATACAAATGATGAAAACATGTTTTCATTATGCTCTCCGTTTGCCTCACAGCTCAAAGAACCAACATCCTGTCTGATGGAGCAGCTTTTCCATGTATGATTGTGAAGTTTAAAAACTCTCAATAAGCCAGACCTCATCTGTAGTCTCTGCCTGATGCAAACTGTTAAATCATATTCTTCTTAAACTGACAATTGCAACTGTTAATAAAGATGCAAGTAATCCTTTTTCAGTAATGTTAGACTGACTGAGAGCCTACACAAGTGATCTGTGCACCACGGTGAGCCCTCATATTCAAGTTCCTGTGTGTCTGCACGGACCTGCAAACACAAACGCTAATGGCCTGTGGGGTTTCTATAGAACCGCTTTAAATAATAGCGACTAAACAAATTGTACTGCATGTAACTCTGTGTGAATCTGCTCTTCGACATTTATAAAATACCAACAATCCCCTTCACTGAAATTACTGCAACAAAGAAAAGCAGGGAGAAGTCAGAGGAAATGGTCATCTGTGGTTTGTATTTGACATAAAAATCTGATTTACTATACCCCAATCAATCAAACAGATGTCACAGAACTGTACACACCTCAAATTCTCCTTTTGTGTACTTGGCATCAGGAACGCTCACGATCTCATCATCGGCAAACTCTGGAAAACCCTGCAGATGGAAATCATGTTTGAGTCAAAATGATCTTTAACCTTGTAAACTTGAAAAATGTACACAACAATTAAGGTTGCTACTTACATTAAAGTGCCAGAGAGTCAAAACGGCGACAACCATGGCAGTCGTGGTTCTGCCTTTGCCGTTGGAGCAGTTGAAAACGAAGGCTGAGCGAGAATCCTCGGCCAAAGTGCTCTTCATGCCCTCCAAAAGCTTATCAAAGTCCTGAGAAACACAGCAGAGTTTGTGTAGAAAGGCTCAAAAGATTTATGACAACATACCTAGATACGACACTATTTTTCATTGTATTTTCATGACTTTTTTAACTTTAACTTGATGTAAAATTTCAGTTGATATCAACTTTGAATGGATATGAGTTTCACAAAAAAAAGCTGAATTAAATCAATCATAAATTAAAACAGCTCAATTATAAAAGAAATTTCAAAATAAGTCTAAATGTAACTATTAATTGGATAATTATAAATATAATAGAGCACAAGTACTTAAGAAAAAGTATAAAATAGTGAGTGGCTCAGTATTGAAAGGAAGTGAACTCAGCGCAGCAGTAACCCTCTTCACCACTAGAGGGAGCACGTGGCTTACTCATCCATGAATCCCTTCAGCACTAACGCCTACTGAAACTCTTATGTTTGCATGTGGCAGATGCACATGTGTGTTTAAGCACCACCATAATCCTTACCTCCTCTGTGGGTGCGCTGCACTCTGGTAAAGGGATGCGTTTGTACATGAGGCCCTGGTGAGAGCTTTTGTGCTGATTGAAGATCTCCTGTACGGTCCGGCAGCTCTTAAACATCTTCATCTGCTTCTCCTGCTCCAGCGTCACCTCCAACCACTTCTGAGATTGCAGAATCTCTTCCTTCAGGGAAGTTTCTAGTTTCTACAAGGCATGAGGGAGGGATACAGGAGTAGTGCTTTGACTTTGGAAGGTGAAATTAAGGCAAATTCTTCTGCACCACTTTTGGTTATATTTACCAGAAACCTTGGAGACTCAGAAAGCATAAATGACTCTCTACCTCTATTAGCTGTGAGTCGGACGTTGGGAGAGAAATGTGCTGGTCCAGACACGAGGGTTCCCGAGGAAAGAAAATCTGTCCATTTCCTTCGAGCACTAACTCATCCTGCAGGTTGACCCACAACACGTGGCTGTGCTTCCTCCTTTCGTCCGTCAGATGTGCCAGAACTGCTTTTGTAGCCTGCAGAGATCCCACGGACAATTAAGGCAAAGAGCTGGAAGTCCAGCTTTAACATCCTGCAGTGAGAACATCATGAGTCATACTATGAGTCTATCTGTAACCATGAAAACACATAAGAACATTAATGCATATTGACGGTGATTACACAATTGTTCATGTAGAAATTATGATGAGAATGCTACAAGTCTTTACATGCTACTTTTCTCTTACACAGAACATCAGGAACAATCTCTAATAAAGTCACTATCTATTTTCCCAGTATTTTCTCTAGATGAAAGCAGCAGTTGATTTAAACATAAGAGACTGTACAGCACCTCTGATGTTGGCTGAGCCACTCCGTAAACGGGCATCTTGGGCACTCGCCTGAAGTTGACCGCCTTCATCTCTTTGACTGTGCTGAGCACATCAGGAGCCAGGTACTCATCAGCCACCTGCTCAGACACAAGAGATAATACATTAAATCACAACATGAAATATGAAGAGCATGTTAAGATGCAGAGCGGTGTGGGTGGGGTTCACGGTGGCCCCTAGCTTGGATTCAAGTGCACATTTACATGTAGACATTTACATGACGGACTTGAAGCTTTTAAACGACACAGTGAGCATCATATCTTAACTTTGACTTTATCTGTTCCAGTCACATTATCCTTTTAGATTTAGTACTTAAAGCTCATAGGAGGTTTGTCTTCGCACTGAAGCTAAAATGGTAATTCACACTAGTACATAGGGCTGGGCGATATGGACCAAAAGTCATATCTCGATATTTTCTAGCTGAATGGCGATACTCAATATATATCGATATTTTTTCTGTGCCATAATTGGGGTTTCCCCCAAAGCATTATAGCATAGCATCTCTGTTAGCTTCATTTTTTTCTGAGGCAAACCCTTAAAAAAACAGTCAGTTTTAATACAATGCCTCGTGCCAAATGTCACACAGGTTCCTTTGTTAACAGAGGTCTGCACAATATCAAAATGTATAAAACAAATGAAATAAAAATATACTGCCTGCATATATAGAATAAAAATGCTTCTTGAATAAAATAAAACAAATATCCCTTTCCTGCATAACAATTAAATTAAAATACACTGCAATTAATACAATGTAGACAGTAACAGGCAGACTTTTCCACTGAGGTTGACAGTTGTGCAAATAACAAAACATTTGTGCAAATCTCAAATAAAACATTCAAGTCAATTTTTCAGAAAATAAGCTATATCAAAATCATAAAAAAAAAATAAAAAAAATAATAATAATCGATATAAACGATATTGTCTCGTACCATATCGCGTTTGAAAATATATCGATATATATTAAAATCACGATATATCGCCCAGCCCTACTAGTACATGTCTTTGGATAAAAACCTCTGCTACACGAGTAGATCTCGGTTGACCGAGATGTTTCCATCCACAAAACATGCTCCTGCTTCTAAACTGACAACTTCAAGCTCATACGTGACCACATTAAAAGAAATAAAAGGTAGAGGTACTCTCAGAGGAGAAACAGTGATTCATTAATCCAGCTGGTATTTATAGTGGTGGTAGGACCGTCCTGCTTGCTTTGCAGATGGTACAAAACTGAGCCTTTTACTAACCAAAGCAGAAACCAGCCAACATGTTCAAAACCAGGGACAATGCTGCTATACCGGCCCCAAAACTTTACTGGGCTAAAACCAGTTACATCAGAGTCCAAGGGAAGGATAATCCAGACCAAAATATTGCGAGCACCATTTTTCAAAAATCACTTCTGCGAGCCCTTAGAAAAGAAACCGGCAAAAAGAAATTCACAAAGAATGAAACCCAAAACCAAGCAGCAGTAATCAGCGGAGGAGCCCAACCGTCTCTGGTCATTCATCAAAGTGCAAAACAAATTAAATAGCTCAACATGATAGCAGCTAGTGTAACAAAAAAAATGTAACAAATGAAAAGTCGCCCCTCAACATGGAAGTGAAAAGGAAGCAGCAGTGCAGCAAGATATGTGAATGTTTGAAAATGAGCAGTCAGTGTTTGTGAAAGTGGCCTCATGTGATGTGGCTCGGCACCGGGAACACCTAAACGCTACCAAAGCTACTTCAGATCCAACACATTCAACACAAATTCAGAAAACAAAAGAAGGAAATCTGCCAATACGATTGGTTAAATACCAAAACAGACTTCCTACACATCAAATTTAAAAGTGTGTCTTTCAAAAATGTAAGTTACGAAGTAAATTTGTAAAGTAAAACTTTTTTTTTAAAAGTGCTTAACAACCTTTATTACCTTAGGGACAAATGTGTGATAAACAATTATCTGTTTTATTTCAAACAGACCATCCAAGTTTATTTTTTCTTCTACATTCAACTTACACTAAATCAGCTGAACTTAATGATGTCTTTCATGTTGTAGCATCACTTCATTGTTACAAGTGTGGTAATGTCTGTAAATCATCTATTTGTTTCTAAATCACTTATTACAATAAAGAAGTCAAAAAGTAAAATAAGTATCCTAGTAAAAGTGCTTTAAGATTTGAGCTTGGACTTTTAAAAGCGTCACCTCGGAGCACCGCTACCACTGGTGGAAAACATCAACCCAAAGCTCTATGTTTCTGTTTCCTACATTACTTTAAAATATGTCTGAACGTTTCATCGCAACAAAATAAGTAAAAACTGTAACATGTGTGCGTGTGCTCCTGATTTCCTCACCAGGACGCGGGCCCCTCTGGTGACCAGTTGGGCCGGAGCAGACAGCTCTGATAAATCCATGCGGGACAGTAACCTGTACAGCCAAGCGTGGCCGCACATCCACTGGCTGAAGTTTGAAGGAAAGGCAAGAGGATACTGCAAAACACAACACGTTTACAACTTGATAGCTTCATGCCGCCAGTCTAGGAAATTGTGCAAAAAGAAGAAAAGAAAAGAAGACAGCTTCACCTGTTCATGAAGGTAGGCGTTAAATACAATCAAGTAGAAGTACCGCTCCAAGCTCTGCATGGTTCTGTTGAGAAAGTATTCTTTGGTACTGCTTCCCTGCGAGACAAACAATAGCTTTATTATCTGCTCATATGGTAACAGTTTCCATGAAGTGCTCTTTATTTATTTTTTTCTGGAACAAAAACCTTTATTTCAAGAGGCCTCATTGAAACGGATGTTATCAACATTATAGTTTAACTGCACTCTCACAAAGTCTTTGGTTACAAGAGCACAACTTTAGCAGCAGTAGCTGCTGGAAATCATGAGTGGTTGGTTTAAGGAGGAATTCAAAGCTGGTACCATCTGCTAAAAAAAATAAAAAATGGAAGAATCCTCACAAACCTGAATTTGATAATCTTCTCCAATCCCTTCCAGCTTACTCTTGTTCTCATATATTGCTTCTTTTATGTTGTGCATTTCTGAGCAGAGGCTAACAGCCTGATCCACCTGTCAAAAAATGTTTAAAAAAAAGATCATAAAAAAGTATTTCAAGTAAGACCTGTTTTACATCAGCTCAGTTAAAGATCCCCTTAATGCAAGTCTTAATGATAACTATACATATAGATGTTTATTACGGTGAAAACAGCCTCATGCCTTCAAATATTTCAGATATTATTCTAAATCTTTGCTTTATTTCAATGGATTTATTGTTTGTTTTTTTAATAGTTATAATTAGTCAGCATCTAACCTGCGCTAAACAGCTGTCACGTTCGTAGTTTGGATAATAAGAACATTTTACGAGGCTAAACCCAGCTGTCTCTGACTGACGGCCTTCAATGTGCAAATTGTTCCAAAACACCTGAAGCTTCAAATATTTCGTCGTCGTCTGAGAGACAGCTGTGCTGTGGATTTTTACACTGAATCACTTTTCCAGCGAGCACGCTGCTTTGCTGATGTGTTTTCCTGACCGTAGAAAAGGTCAACCCTGCAGCATCATGTAACAAAGACCATGTTAATGAAACCCAGAGCATGCAGCTGTGTGATGCAACAGTTAAAGTGACGTCAAAATCCACCATACAGCATTCACACTAAGATCTGAATTGTTTCTGATCATGAAAAAAATCATCATCATCATTGTAAATTATTATTTTTGAAATACATTCAGTCAATATTTATTGTGCTTTTTTTGCTTTTTTTTTTACCTCTTCCATGATCTGCTGCCCATTCGGCAGCTTGCTGATCAAAGACTGGATGACCTGAAACATTGGTCTTGGCTCTGGAGCGGCAGCTTCCTCATTTCTGCAACCAAAGGCAAATATCTGACCTCCCGTTCCAAACAAATGTCACTTTCAAACTTTCAACTTCAAAACATCAGTTCACAGCATTCTGTAGTTTCCAGATCTGTTTGGTGCCAGGGTCTTACTGGGGTGGCAGTTGCGAGTCCCCCCTGAGGCGATTCATGGCGAGCGTGCCCAGGATCATGCCCAGGTTGGTCCGTCCGACGCCCACCTGGCAGCTGAAGAGCAGGGTGGGCAGCTGCCGGGGGGGGCCGTGGCCCAGGGACAGGCTGGGGCTTTCCTGGTGTGGAGAACACATAGACTGCGTTTACATGCACTCAATAACCCTTGTAAAACCCGAATATTGGCAATAACCCGAATTTGCACGGCCATGTCAACACCAATAACCCCTTTGAATAACCCGAATTTGCTCATATTCCAGTTTTTAAAAACCTGAATATGACCCCTGGGTTACTCCTTTTAAAACACGAATATTGGGTCATGTAAACGGAACAGGAATGTGTTTTCTGCGCATGCTCTGTTCACAAGGAATCCTGGCCTTTTGAGTCCAGGAAGTTCTTATAAACACGGAGAAACGCAAGACTTGGGAAAAAAGCTTTCAGTTACGCTGCTCCCCGGTCATGGAATGACATACAGAACGATCTGAGATTACCTGAACTGATCACTCTGGGGGAATTTCGATCAATTTTAAAGGATCGAGAAACTAGTTCTCTCGGGCAATGTGCTTGTTTTTAATTCAAATGGTGCCAAAAAGTTTTCAAATTATATGGACCCGTTTATGTTGTATGTAATTTGTGTTCCTGACTACAGTGTGTGATTGCTGTTTGTTGTTTTTTGTTGTGTTTTCTGTTGTAACTTATGCTGCCCTCTTGGCCAGGTCGCTCTTGGAAAAGAGATTTTTAATCTCAATGAGTCTTACCTGGTTAAATAAAGGTTATTATTATTATAAGACCACGCCACACTTTTGGAGTGAGGAGGAGATAAATGTAATGAAGGATATGAACATTTCTGCATTTGTAGACAGTAGAAAGTACCGGGATAGCGAGATTTACAAGAAGGTGAGTGAAAAGTTGCGCAAAGCAGCATTTGTTTTGAATTTGGATACAGGAAGAGGAAGCGGAAATGACGCTAATTGCGTCATCACGTTCTCCGCGCGTTGCTGGTTTGATCCAGATATCCCGAATGATTAATTACCATGTATACAGCATGTAAACGGAATATTCTGAATGTTTCAGTAACCAGAATATTAGTAATAACCCGAATTTTGACTGCATGTAAACGTAGTCATAGACGCTTAAAATGATGACTCCCTCAGGTCAAAGTGGCATTTTGATCTCCACTGGAGTGCTAAAGATGGAACTGTCCCCCAGTGAGCGTTCATCTGATGCACTTCAAGTAAGTGCAAAATGGATCATTATGTTTAGAATTTTCAGAATAACTCTGCTGGGGAAGATTTACAAAAATGGTGACTAAAAATAAAGAGTGTGGCATTAAAACTGAGATCTGTTTAAAAAGAAAAGAAAAAAAAAAAAAAAAAAAAGAGGAGCCACTCTTTCCAACCACACGGAACTGGACCAGCTGCTGCAACCCAGTCCAAAAAAGGGCAAAACGTGCGAGCTGTGCGAGAGAAAGGCAGGATGGAAACCAGACAAGGAGGATGACTGAGGAGCGGACATTAAGTGACAACAGACTTGCTCTTTTTTATATAACTTTTTATGTAAGTATATTTATGAATGACTGACAAGCCGTATTTAAAAGTGGATTAAATCAAATCCAGAGTGACCTTCTCACTACCTCAGACCTTCTCGATGAGAAAGTGCAGATGTTCTGCCGTATTCCAGCCATAAATATCTTTTATGGCACATCACAACATGAACAAGACACACGACCAAAAAAGGGGATATTTAACATTTTCTATCCTGCGCTTACCCTGAGTACGCTAACAAATGCATCAAAATCTTCCTCCAATGGCGCTCCCTCCATCGGCAGTGGTAACCTGTGGTACCTGCAACACAGAAACACTTGAACTCCTATGTTGTGTCAATAACTGCCTTTTTTTGGGTGAGAGCACACAGAGCATAAACACGCATGGGACCTCACACCTTGAGCTTTTTTATGTTGTGTTTACTAATATCGTCAGGTGAAGACTAGGCCAAATCCAATGATCCGCAAAGGACGACGAGTGACTTCAGAATCCCTTGGGTCATTATTCTTCCCTTAAAGAAAACACACCTGCAGTCTGAAGCCACATGTATCATTCAGCTCGTCCCTTTCACTACAAAACATTAAGATCCAGAGTGATCTCCTGTCCTGGACTGATGAGAGGCTCTCAGAAAAATCAGCTACAAGCTAGGGATGGGCGGTATGGACTAAAACATTTATCACGATAATTTCTGGCATTTATCCCGATAACGATAAAAATGACGATAAAAAAAAAAATACTAATTCAACTCCACCTTTGTAACTATAAACCTATCTCATCATCATTTCTTTCTTTCTTTCTGGCTCATTTCTTTCTTTCTTTCTTTTTTTCTGGCTCATTTCTTTCTTTCTTTCCTTCTTTCTTTCAGGCTCATTTCTTTCTTTCTTTCAGGCTCATTTCTTTCTTTCTTTCTGGCTCATTTCTTTCTTTCTTTCTTTCTTTCTTTCTTTCTTTCTTTCTTTCTTTCTTTCTTTCTTTCTTTCTTTCTTTCTTTCTTTCTTTCTTTCTTTCTTTCTTTCTTTCTTTCTTTCTTTCTTTCTTTCAGGCTCATCTCTTTCTTTCTTTCTTTCTGGCTCATTTCTTTCTTTCTTTCTTTCTTTCTTTCTTTCTTTCTTTCTGGCTCATTTCTTTCTTTCTTTCTTTCTTTCTTTCTTTCTTTCTTTCTTTCTTTCTTTCTTTCTTTCTTTCTTTCAGGCTCATTTCTTTCTTTCTTTCTGGCTCATTTCTTTCTTTCTTTCTGGCTCATTTCTTTCTTTCTTTCTGGCTCATTTCTTTCTTTCTGGCTCATTTCTTTCTTTCTTTCAGGCTCATTTCTTTCTTTCTTTCAGGCTCATTTCTTTCTTTCTTTCTTTCTTTCTTTCTTTCAGGCTCCTTTCTTCCTTTCTTTCTTTCTTTCTTTCTTTCTTTCTTTCTTTCTTTCTTTCTGGCTCATTTCTTTCTTTCTTTCTTTCTTTCTTTCAGGCTAATTTCTTTCTTTCTTTCTTTCTTTCTTTCTTTCAGGCTCATTTCTTTCTTTCTTTCTTTCTTTCTTTCTTTCTTTCAGGCTCATTTCTTTCTTTCTTTCTTTCTTTCAGGCTCATTTCTTTCTTTCTTTCTTTCTTTCTTTCTTTCTTTCTTTCTTTCTTTCTTTCTTTCTTTCTTTCTTTCTTTCTTTCTTTCTTTCTTTCTTTCTTTCTTTCTTTCTTTCTTTCTTTCTTTCTTTCTTTCTTTCTTTCTTTCTTTCTTTCTTTCTTTCTTTCTTTCTTTCTTTCTTTCTTTCTTTCTTTCTTTCTTTCTTTCTTTCTTTCTTTCAGGCTTATTTCTTTCTTTCTTTCTTTCTTTCAGGCTCATTTCTTTCTTTCAGGCTTATTTCTTTCTTTCTTTCTTTCTTTCTTTCTTTCTTTCAGGCTCATTTCTTTCTTTCTTTCATCTTCCTTCCTTCCTTTATCATTTTTACCGCGGGATGGCAAATGCTTACCGTGGGGAATTTTTTTGACGGTTTATCGTGAACGGTAAAATATCACCCATTCCTACTACAAGCATGCAGCTATTTTAGTTTCCCAAAGTGAACAACCTGTAGGCTGGCATGGTGAACATCGGCCTCTTGTACACCTCTTCGGTCACGTGGATGTCCTCTTCACACGCAATGGATATCTTCTGCGGCTCGTCTTTGAAAAACTCGATGTCGTTGTAGACGTAGAAGACGTTCTCGTTTAGTTTGGCAAAGTCATGAAGCTGCAAAAGATGGAATATGATATATGATATATTGAAAAGACTCCCTTTGCCGGCTCAAACGTTTTGGCAGGGAAATGGATTATGCTGCTTCGGTCTGTGATGGTGATCCATATACTTTCTGGATTGTTGTGTAAAGTGAATGGATGTACTCAAATATATTCAAGAAGATCTATTCAACAGTTGGCTGACACTGTGAATGTTAATTATTTCAATCAATCTTATTTAATTGCCAGTCATAAGCCTTTGAAACTTATGAAATGCTTATAATTCTTCTTTAAAATATAACCGAAACATGTGGCCTGCCAAAACCTTTGGCCAAGACTGTGCATGCTTCGCCAGTGTGTGTTTGAGACCTCATTCCTGATGGTGAGCTCCAGGTTTTCAGCCATGTCGTCCCTTTCCAGTCCGTGGAGGTTCTCGTGGAGGTTCTCTTTCCTGCGAGGGGTGTACGGCAAAAAGTCGTCGTCCTTGTGGAGAAACACCACAGGCTCCTCTCTCGCACAGAAGAATATAATCTCCTGTTTGCAAACGCACAACATCAGAGGCATCAAATGATAGCTCCGTGCCCTCCGCCGTCTGCGCCGCTTCCAAGGGTAGCTGGAAACAATCTGTCATCTTGTGAAATGCAGCACATGAGTTTAGAAGAAGCCTGGTGTATAATTTTGTCAATTTGATTTCAATTACGGTCAGTTTTTAGCTGCTGTAAGCAGGGAGACACATTTTCCACTGGCACACATGACCACAACTTTGTGTTTGCTCAGTTCTACAATTCAGCCACAGCTTCCACTGTGTACTTGACTCCTCAAATATTTACTGACAACACTGAGAGAAAGAGGCCAGACAGAGCTGCGCAGACAGCCAACAGAGGCAAAAAATAAAATCCGCCAGAGAAAAATATTAACCACCGATGTCAGTTTTAGGGTGGCAGCCTGAAATTACGACTGGACAAATGCGTTGAAAAGAAAATAACCTCTTGTCCTTGTGCCTGGAGTCTCTGAAGAACCTGTCTGAAGCCGTTCAGGCTGGGCTGACCCATCCCGTACAGCGGGTAGGATCCCTTCACTTGGCGGAAGTTGGGCGCCCCGTAGCTTCCAGTGGTGTTGAGAACATCCGCCTTTCTGTACACATCTTGCACCATGAAGTATTCCCCCTGGAAAAACGCGCAATGTTAATTTGAAGTTGTCTCAGAGCGTGACCGTGATGATATTTCACTCCTTAATTCATGCGTGTGCAACTGCTGTCTCATCTCAGGAATTTTAAGCTTTTTGGGGTTTTTTTGTTTTGCTTTTTTTTAGGTCTTGATACACATTCAAAACCATCAGAAAAAAGTTCACTTATCTGCACTGTCATCTTTCTATTTGCAAACAATAAAAACTGCAGTATGGTCATTCTGATGTTCTCTTGCAAGTTCTCTTGAACATCTTCAACGACCCTGAAATCTTGATGCCCAACAACTTAAAGGGGACCTATTATGGCATCTAATAGCTACTTTAAACAGGCCTTGAATGTCTTAAAAACAAGCTTTTGATTGTTTTTGCTAAATAAATTAGAAATTCAGCCTCTGAGCCATGTGTTTATCTTCCCATTCTCTAACCTCATTATCTATGAGAGATTCTGAGTGGGCGAGGCTATGATAATGAGGCTCTGTGCTGATTGGCTGCCTGACGCGAATGATGCGATACACCGCTACGAAAAAATAGCGGAAGCTCCGGCCAGCAGAGTTAGTTGTGGGCGTGGTTTCACGCATCGCTCCTGTCGTTACGTAACGACAGGAGCAGAATCTGAACGGCTCGTAGAAGCCACATAACACTGGATGGCTCATCCGGGCGGCTGCACAGACACTGCTGAGTTGGCAGGCTGAGGGGAGACCACTTTATATATGTTAAAGCAAGAAAAAATGTGTTTTTCATAATAGGTCTCCTTTAAGAAATAAATAAAAAAAATAAAAACTTGAGCAGACATCTGCAGAAAATGGTTTAAAGTAAACATGAGCCGAATCGGACAACCTCAGGGCCACTGAGGTTTCCAGGCTCCGCTATTTTTTCTGCATATCTGCACTTTATTATTCTTTAAAGCTGTCTTGACTTGTATACATTAACAAATCACTGAGGACTATTTTTGGATGTGGCTGAAAGTTGGTATGGTATCAAGACTCTCTGAGCTCTGTGATAAATAAAAAACCCCTCTTGAACTTATTGTTAGAGATCTGTTGCAGATAGTCTCGTTGGCTCCAGAAAAACGAAATGACCACAAAATGCAGAATGTGCAGGAATGAGTGGAAAAAGTAACAACTCCTTTCGTTTCAATTTTCCACTGTCCATCAAGTTCAAGTAGCTCGTGACAGTTTAGATAACTAGAAGAAAAGAGCCATGAGGCTCTGCGATCTGAAGCAGGGCAACAATTATGTCACCTTTAAGTTCGATAAATGTATTTTTCAATTAAGTTTTGTTTATATATTAGTTTCTTTATATAAAAGAATTTTGAGAAAGCACTTGGTGACGTGTTTGATTGGCATGTTCATCTGTGTGCAAGTGAGCCGGGTTGTTTGGTCTGGGAAGATGTTAGGTAACATGTATTTGACAGACTGGAGTTACTGGATGTGACTCCGGCTCCATATGGAGCTGATAAATGATGAAGGGAACGGTATTTATGCCAAAACATCCCACATTTTCCACTAAAGCATCAAAACAGATCTGGTGATGGAGAAAATAAAATGCTTACAAAACGTGTTTGGTTTTAATAGTTGCACCGACTGCAGTTTTCTTGGACAGTTCAGGTCTGATTGTTTGAGCGCTTCGACCTGCCGATCATGACGGGTGCAGTAGCATCCACACACACAACAAAGGCTTTAATGGTAACTTTTTATTTGTTCCGTTTCCATTACTCTGTATTTAAAACATATCCGGATAAATACTCACATTAACTGGGCTCTTTGGTATCTATTTAAATTTTTAACAGCTCCTTGTGCAGAGATTTGGTTACGTTCCTCTGTCAAATTTCGAGTTAACAGTTTTTGTATTTTCCTCTTTTTTTCCCCTTTAACTAAGGTATTTCTAATAATACAGTTTGTCTTTTTTCCCTTAACTGTGCTTATTGAAAAGGACAAGAATCAGCTTTCGTTTCTGTTTCAGCCGTTTATTTGAATGGTTTTATCATTTTGTCCAGCTTCCTGTGTCTAGACTTTCTGACGTTGAGGTGCCCAGTTTGGGCAAAATGGACCAGAATTCATATTCTAATCACTTTTGGGCCAAATATGAATATAAAATATAAAGCAGTATTTTCTGGGGGATTTAATTATTGATTTGACTGTAACAAGCACTTTTACGGGACTTAACCTTCAAGGTTTTCCTTTCCAGCTCAATCAAATACAGATGTGCAAATAACACATGTGGACAGTAGCAAGCCTTCCCTTTTTGAACATTTATTGCACAGTTGGAAATACTTATATCCTGTGCATTATTTGTAAAATAAAAGAGAACATGTTTTCTAATCCCTTTTGCCTCTTTGTGCAACACCTACTACAATTATGTTCATAGCTGCTTTCCTTTCAAAGAACTATAATCAGCAGCGTAAAAAATTGTCCAATCATCCAAAACTGCAGCAGGTTACAGGACTTTCTCTTCTGTCTTTCTTTTTTTTTTTAATCATTCGAAGATGTGGAGCTTTTCCACATGATAACAGATGCATCCGGTAATAAAACCAGGGGTATTTATCTCTTAAGATGTTCATCAGATGCTCAAATATCTGTTGCAGAACTTGCTTCATCGGGGCTGGCGTTCCGCAGCCTGTTGCAACAGAACGCTTTCCTTTTCCTTTCTCACACTCACATCCTTGTCAGCTGTTGCGCTACTGAACAGACTGCAATCAGGGTTCAACCGCCACGTTTACTTGGTCACTGCAGATACGCAGAAAGGAGGTCTGTCTTTCTCTACTTGAGCACAGAGGAAAACAGACCATCTTGTTCAAGAGGTAATTAAAATATGTTTAAAAGGTTCATGTATTTTGTACTAAGTACTTTGAAAAAAATACAAGAAAGTCTGTTTCTTTAAATCTATTTGAAGACTGTGTGACCCAGCGAGTGTTCCCTCAAATCTGTGTATTGATCAAGTGTTAACACAATAAGAGAATGGGCTGGTGCTGTGTGCAAAAGCCAGAAACTAACAGCTGCTTGAAAGCAGTAGACGGCAGAAAATAAGAGTATGTGAGTGGGTGAGTAAATATATTCAGAGAGCCATTTTTATACCTGCATGTTAAGTTTTAACATTGTGAGAGAAACCTCAGTGAAACCAGTGAAAATAGCAGAGGCTGCCTGCTGTTTGGTGCGCTGCATTTATTTTTAGCCTCTTAGCCTTTTTAGCTTACGAACATTGATCCACAGTCTCCTGCTGTTTTGAGCAATGACTTAAGACTGGAGTCCCAAACATTTTGGTTGTTGTTCTTCCATGGCTTATTTTTACCTTACAGATTGTACATATTGACAGACTGCTAAAAAAGCTAAGGTGAAAAACAGGGTTTCTCCTTTCGTCTGAAAAAAAAAAAAGAGAAAAAGAGACTTGTGCAAAGCTCGTTCTGGATTATGGAGATGTGATATACATGCATGCAGCGCCTTCCCTGCTTAAAAAGCTGGGCTCTAGTTATCATGCACCAATCCGTTTTGTGAAGAGTGCAGGCTCACGCACACACCACTGCACCTTATAGGAATTGCTAGGACGGCTTTTAAATGTCCCCCGGATGCAGTCAGATCTTGATTAAACCTCATTTTCCTTTTATGCCCCTTCGGTATGGAATGAGTTGCAAGATAAAATTAACCTACAGCCCCTCCCTACTGTACATGTGTTTAAAAGGTATTTTAAACTATTTAAGCAGTTTTTTTAATTAATGTTCATTAAAACTGACCTTTACTGTTGATTTTATGTATTTTAGGCCTTCATAGTATATGTATGTTTTATTGTTTTATATATGAAACTTATGTGTGCTGCCTTGACCAGGATTCCCTGGAAGAAGAGATCTTGTATCTCAATGGGACATTTCCTGGATAAATAAAGGCTAAATGAATAAAAATAAAACTCTCTTGTTAGATATTCTTTACTAAGAGTTGACAAAAAAAAAGATCTGGTGGGGGAGTGGGAAAAAAAACACCTGATCAGTCAGTCAGAAGTCAGAACTTAAAGGAAACCAGTCATTTAGTCTATCACATAAATATATTTGCATATTTTAAAAACTGAGACGTAAAATGTGCTTTCTTTTCATGCAAAATGATCAATGAGATTTCCTTTAGTAACAGGATTTGGTAAACTTTGTGAGCAGATAAAGCCATAGCAAAGATTTACATTATTTTTACAACGTTTTGGATCAAACTAGCTTGACCTCCTCACACAAGCTGTGAGTTGACCCCGACCACAGCCTGCATGCATGAAGTCCCACAACGGGGGTGCCGGAGCAGATCAAAGCATTTATAGGAGGGTGACAACAGTCCTCTTTCAATTGCTGACTTTAATCATAAAACAGCGCATGACAATGTTCCTACGCCACTCTGTGATTAGGGCGTGTGAATGTGAAAAGAGCAGACGCAGGGACTTTGAGATGACTCACTAAAAACAGCTTTTTGTGACACGGCAGTTCCTCGTTCCTGCTAAAAAAAAAGGGCCCCGCTACGTGTGGTCGTTACCTGCACCAGGTAGTGCTCCGGCATGGAATCTGATATCCGACCGACTTTGTAGTTGGCCTTCAGGATGTCATCGTGAATCTGGAATTCCTGTCTGCAGTTATATCTGCAAAACAGATAAAAAGACACCGGTTCAATTATCAGCTACTATTTGCTTGGCCGAGACTGACAAAAGAGATGATAACGAGGGTAAACATTTCGCCGGGATACTGGGGAATGTCACCACAGTGATCAAAAGGGATTAACGCCCAACTGTGAAAACGCAGATTTGAGGAGGGACTTACGTGATGACGACGGGTGCCACTTTGTTGGTGATAATGGATTTGGCCTTGTTGTTGTGGATGCTGACTGTCTGGAAGGGGCTCGTGGTGAGAGACTGCCTGCTGTCCGCCATCCCGTTACCATGGACACCCTCAAGCGGCGATGCTACGGAAACAGGCTGTGGTGCGGCACTGGCAGTTGTACCCATGCTCCACAAACTGCTGTGAAGGACATCACAGTGGACTCAGAAAGAGGAAACAAACACACTCGCACGTATACACAGACCGGGACGTGTTTGGTGTGGAACAACAGTGAAAAGCAGGGTTAAGTTGTCAAAAGTTGCTTTGTGAATATATCACACTTTAATGATTTAGTTTATCACAGGAAATAAAACAGATTTGCAGATAATATGGAGACTTTTCTTTTATATTAAAAAAAAAAAGGTTTATCATGCCTTTGCTCAGCAAAGATTCATAGATTGTCATGAAATTTGGTGCAAGACTTGTAATTTTGTACCTCTATGAGGTTTATCTAGCCCTTTTTCAGGCAATATGACTTTCAGCATCAGGAGACATCCTTGCTGCTCAGACTACATGACTCACTCTCCTGTAACCATGGAGTCATTCTGCTGTTCACACTGTATGACTGAAACACATACTACACAGTCTGTCAGAAGGATGGTCATCCCACTGATCTCTAAACCACATGTTCTTGATTCTTGATATACAAAGTGGTTTTTCAGATGTGTTAATAGTCAATTTTAGCGCAAAAGTGTAATGGAAAGACTTTTTTCACATTTTCACACCTCTGACGTAATTTAGTCTGTCAATCCAAAGCCATCAAAAATCTAGTTAGCAGGGCCGCTGAGTGGCACAGTGGTTAAAGCAAGCGGCCCATGTACTGAGGCTACAGTCCTCCTGCAGCGGCCAGCGGGCCTTTGCTGCATGTCGTTGTCTGTCTATACTTTGAATAAAGACCAATAGAGTAGGGCTGGGCGATATATCGAGATTTTAATATATATCGATATATTTTCAAACTCGATATGGTATGAGACAATATCGTTTATATCGATTTATTAAAAAAAATAAAATAAAAAATAAAAAAATGTATGATTTTGATATAGCTTATTTTGTGACAAATTGACTTGAATGTTTTATTTGAGATTTGCACAAATGTTTTGTTATTTGCACAACAAAAAGTCTGCCTGTTACTGTCTACATTGTATTAAATTGCACAGTGTATTTTAATTTAATTGTTATGCAGGAAAGGGATATTTGTTTTATTTTATTCAAGAAGCATTTTTATTCTATATGCAGGCAGTTTTTTTTATTTCATTTGTTTTATACATTTTGATATTGTGCAGACCTCTGTTAACAAAAGGAACCTGTGTGACATTTGGCACGAGGCTTTGTATTAAAACTGACTGTTTTTTTAAGGGTTTGCCTCAGAAAAACATGAAGCTAACAGAGATGCTATGCTATAATGCTTTGGGGGAAACCCCAATTATGGCACAGAAAAAATATCGATATATATCGAGTATCGCCATTCAGCTAGAAAATATCGAGATATGACTTTTGGTCCATATCGCCCAGCCCTACAATAGAGCCACAAAATCTTAAAAAAAAAAAAAAAAAATGTAGTTACCAGCCGTTTTTGCCCTCATTTATATGACGTAGTTGTGCTATGACACTATTTAATCATCATGCACAGGTCACTGATTTGCACCAACACAGCTCAAGTTTTTGTACAATTTAATTAAGTAGTTAGTTGGTGATGTGTGGTCCATTCCAACTTTACTTCAAAATAATGAACCAGATGAAAGGTCATGATTAGGTATCAGATACTCAGTTGGCATTTTGAAACTGTTTGGCTGAAGCTACAAATTTGATCTTCAAGGATCTCAACCCAACAGAGCACGCTTCACTGCCTCCAAACTCAAATGTCCGCCGCCGTATAAAAAAAATTATTATTATTATACTTAAAATTCTATCAATTTCTGTCCTCAATGAATTTTCAGTCCCCTTATTAAAACAACTGTAATTCCTAGATGGTGAATGCCATATTTTTGTGAAACGTCTCAGATTAAGGTGAAAGTCTACACTTTGATCACATCTTGATTGTTTCATTTCAAATCCCATCCAAGTGGAGGTGTACAAAAGGCAAATTAATTAACTTGCGGGAGTTAATCAGCACAGCTGAGCAGGAAACATCACCTGCCAAAGCTCACACCGTTGGTGCAAACGGACACCTCTACTACGTTTTTGCTACCGCCAGCAGGACTTGAGAAGTGTGTCTGTATCACTGGGAGACGGGATGAGGCTTGCTCCCCTGGAAACCAAGAAAATAGACTAACATATGGTGAGTGTTGTGTTCCACATGTACATCTATCATAATGACATCATGTCTACATCTAAATGAGGGGTTTTGGGGCCTGATTCAATTTGAACAGCTAGAGAAGAAAAGGTCAATTGAAACATTTATAAAGATGTAGGGTCTGAGAATAACCCATAGAGCCTCTTAATCCAAGAGGAGGCACCAAGAGGTGCTGATCAAACCGCCTTTGTACACAGTTGGTTAGTGCTACAACCAGGGTGCGATTTGCTGGTGGGGATTTTCCCCCCCTCTGGTTTACACGTCCTACCCTCAGCTGAATTATTTTTATCCTCGGGGACAAAATGTATCCCCCCCACCGAAAGTATTTTCACCATTACATCGTAATTATTAACAAGTAATAACAACCAAAATACACTTGTGCTGTGATTTTGATACCGGGAGCGAGTCAGAGGCATCGCGCCCACAGAAAGCAGTTTTATTTTGAAAACCAACCGGATTTTCTTGCATTCCAAAAGTCCGACTTCCGGCCCGCCAAAATAAAAGATACAGTCAGTCAAATGAATGAAAAAATGAAAAGAATCCAAAGAAGCATATCCTCATATTTTTCAGGATCACAACCAAAAATCCTGAGAAAAAATGCGACAGAAGATGAAACCAGATGTGACATTGCTGATCGAATGGTGGACAGCAGCATCTCCCCAGCTGAGGAGAGCTCCCATGTTTTCTGTTAAACTGATAGAGAAAGAATTAATAAATTATCATATTAATTTTGTTTATCTATTTTTATTTGGCACATTTAAAAACAATATTAGGAGAAAATATTTCTGCAAATGCAGTGGTTCAGTTCATGTTCAAAATAGGCCTACCGCCTATGTTATGTAGCTTAAGTGAAAAATATTTCTCAAAATTATCTCCCCCTCTGGTTTTTTCACAAATCGCACCCTGGCTACAACCAATCAGAGCAACAGACAAGGTGACATATTCGGAGTGACAAAAAACGAGTCAACGGGTGAGTGTGTCCTGTAAATAGTAAATTATTTTCTTTTCTTGCTGCCTGTCAGCTAAACAAAAATCACATCTGCCTTGCAAAGGAATGTTTTGAGTCCAATCTTTTGTTCAATTCTTAAAGAAAAAGTCCAAGTCTTTAACTGTGGGTTACAAAGGACTGCTAATCTTCGACTGTAACCGTATGCACCGTTTGCATCCAGATTATGTCAATACTCTGTTGTCATCGTGAAAAATCAAAACAGAGTCTCTCTCTCCAAGAGACGGATTTGATTGGCTCTCCGTGATTTGTGGGCGTGGTTTATGAGCTCCAACAGATGGTGGTTAGATGTAGATGCAGAGCACGTGTGTATTTGCTAGCTGAACATCTAGATTTTTGAGCAAACAGAATAAAACTCTGAAGTTTAAAAACTAAATTAGGCGTAAAATGATTATAGTCCTGGAAGCGATTTCACGAGTCCTACTAAGACCCGCCCTTCTCTGTCTCTGATTGGCCGGCTATACAGGCCATGTTGAACTGCCATTGGTATGAAGGATTTTCCCCAAAGCTAATTCATTTCATTTATTTTTTTTATCTTTAATATCTACAATGTAACGTTGTAATGAAAGGGCAGCTAACATAGTGTGATAAACAAGAACTGTACATTACAAAGTCTGGCCGTCGGCTTTCAAATATTTTGTAAGCATTTAAATATAAAGTCAGAGCCTGGAGCACATGCGTGTACACACACACTAACAACTACACTGTTGACCAAAAAAGTCAAGTAAAATGCAACAATTTGTTTTTTATAAGTTCATATCTAAAGGTTTAATACTGAAAAAACACATGTTAAAACAAGTATTGCACAAATATAGGAAACTACACATATTCGCTATAATGGGGCATATTTAGTTAAAAACCGACTCTTTATGCCAAAGTCGATGGTAATTTCTGATATTCTGAATAGCTACAGACAGTATTAGCGTCGCTTCATTCAGCTTGCAGCACTGAGACAAACTTGAACCGCAGCAGTAGAGGCGATGTATCGTGGTGAACCAATGAGAGACAGAGAAGGGCATGTCCCGCTGGTGTCTTGGCATGGCCATAGGACGATTCTTAAGTTTGCAACCTGGAAAAGACGCAAACGTAGGACCTCTGGATGACGCCTTTATCCAATAAACACACAGATAAACCCAAACAAAATAAAAAATGTGCCCAAAAGACACAAACCAGTTGATTACGTAATTCCCTTTAAGTATTTGCTGAAATACTCTTCATTTCTAGCCTGCTTTATAATCAGGAATCAAATAAAGATATAGTTGGTAGTTAAACAGGGCCAGCATCTAACCACATCAAACAGATCTGAAGCCATCACAACTGTCAAGCTATTACTTTTCTGTTTAATACTGCTATTTCGATATTTCTGCATCATTTATATATTATAAGAACTATCAACAGTTTTGTGAATCTTGTGAATAACAATATAATCTGTGTATCGACACAGCGCCCCCTACGGCAGGTTGTGTATTAGCAAGACCTGATGAATATTCACACAGTGTCTTCTTCTGATTGGTTGTTTGCCGGAAAGTCCTGATCATTTTTAAACTGTCCTTCTAATTCACATTTCACTACTTACACTGGGGATGAGTTGGCAATATGATTACTCTCTATGAATAAAACTGAAGATTTTATAAAAGTTAGTTGGCTGCCTAAACCCAACCTTTAGTCCAACCTTGAAATGTATATGACACCTAAAAATATGCAAAAATAAATCTAAATCTTGATCAAATATTGTGATTTTAAACCATTATGAACAATAAATGTCTGTGATAAGTGCACGAATGACAAGAAATCTAAACCTTAAAAGAGCCATATTCTCACCACACTATTTTTATGCTCCACTGCTGCCATTCTGTTGATTATGTCATTGAGAGGTCAAGACTTTTTCAGATTATTATTACATTCATTTAATTAATCCATTTGTTCTGTATCCAATACAAGTTTATCTTATTAAAATGTAAGAAATAATGTTGATCAAGATTTCTCCATGTACATGACCAGTATTTAGAGGAATAACTTCAGAAATAGAATAATAGAATAGAATAATTTGTACATGGGTCAAAGACGTGATGCTTACTTTTTCTGTCTGATGGAACCTTTTACCTAATAATAAACATAAAAATGAATAAAAAATATAACATGTATGTCTAATACGTTCCTTCTACATGTGCCCACTCTTATTTTATTTAAACATGTTGGTTATTGGTCATTTTCTGCCATCTGAAGTGTGAAAACATCATGTGGGGTGACCGTCCGGCCTTGACTTCTGTTTGGACAACTGGTTTTAAATCACATTAAAACAATTTAAAAAATAATGCTTGCCCTATTGGGCATACTTTCAAACTTGTTTTAGATTTATTGACAAAGTTATGGAACATTTGTACACACATTTCAATCATAATACACAAACTAATCTTGTCCGAATATGTTCATTGTCTGAATTATCATCTGGGGTGACCATGAAAAAAATACAATTGAGGGACTTTTATATTGACAATCATCTCAAAGAGGATGTTGCATCAGCCAGTTACTCCATGAGGGTCCCAGAGAGACATTCTGCAGGTCAGTAGTCTCTCTCTCCTTTACAAATAAATCCTCTTTCTAACTGCTGCAGTGTATACGTCACATTTTGATATCATGTGGGGTGACCACCCTAAAACGGTAAATAATTAGTTTTATTTGCAAATCTATATTTTGAAGGTAAATTTGTTAGTGATATGTGGTGAGAAGTAGCTAGCTTAGATCATATAGCTAACTGTTAGCCTGTTATATTTGATTAAACTTGAAAGCATCATGTGGGGTGACCACCTGTCATGTGGGGTAACCAACAAATGGCAATTCTGTATCAAATTCAAAATTGAATGTCTATCAGTTTTGGTTCAAATATAAATTATTGGTATAGCATGCATAAGTGGATACACCTTGTACACATTTTAAATCAGTTTTATGAATTTTAGAGTAAGTAAGAGGGTGACACTGCCATTATGGATAGAATGTATTTAAAAATGGTTTTCAAAAAATGAAAGGAAAAATGTGTCTATCTTTCTTGAACAGTTAATTTAATTACTGATACTTATTAAAATATAAATTTTGTTATGGAAATCTATTAATTTTGAGATAAATTACGGTCGCCCCAAATGACGGTTTAAAGGTTTAAAAACACTAAAATACCTTTGTTTGAAGTTTTCACATACATGTATGTGTACAATACATTTCAAATGTTTGGAAAATGGCCAAAAATATCTTTATTTTAAGTATTTTAAAAATGGGCTACTCAAAGGCCTTATACGTCTTTGACCCACATATCACTTTCCTGCCAATGGAGAATCACAGTATGATGGAAAGATTGATGAAAAAAGTCGATTTTAACTCATTTTATTTATTCTTTATTAGGAATGGACTGATTTCTTGAAGTAAAAGTTAATAATGGGAGGAAACCGGAGCACCCGGAGAAAACCCAAAACTTTTACTGAACGTGAATATAAACCTTTGCGATGCTCTTCATCTTGTTATTGTTGTTTACTTGGTGACAACCCGTTTGCTTTTGCACTCACTCTCAATCTTGGACTGTGTTCTTGTGCTTATACTGGCGCAGACATGCCGGGGTGAGGAACTTCTTAAATCGTCTCCACAGTGACGGATTATATACCATTTTGGTGTCCTCTTTTATAACAGCATCCTTCGGTTCAGGGAGTTCTTCAATTACTTCAAATTGTTTCAAATTCTCAGTCATTTCTGACCCGTTCTTCCTTCTACTTCTCCGATTCTTTGCTTTTTGCTCAGAAACCCCATCGTGTTGGGAGACCAATGCTGTTTCAGTGACCTTTTCATCGGCCCCCAGCAGCTCAGAGACCCCCTCTGGTTCTGCAACTCCTACTTTTGTTGCCAACTCTTGCAAAATCATCAAGTCTGCTGTTGGTGCACCATCTTCTGATTGAGGTAGGTATTCAATGACCTGATTAACATCCTCAGATTTTTCTGACTTCTTCCTTCTACGTCTCTGCTTCTTTGGTTTTTGTTCAGCAACCCCATCTTGTTCGGAGACCGATGCTGTTTTATGGCGCTTTTGCATTAGTACCGCCTTAGCCCAGCTCGGCTCCGTGCGGCTCGTCGCGGCTCTACCTGTTTGTTCCCGTTTGTTTTTCCACAGCCAGGGGAGAAGCGGGCAGGTTTGGGTGAAGCTGCTGTGACGTACTCGATTGCGCAACACCTTTGTTCGTGTCGGCGCTGATCAGAAATCAGCTGGAGCCGCGAGCGGCTGAGAAAAAAAACAGCCCGTCTACATCCCTTTTTTAATTCTCTCGTCAGCCCCCAGGTTTATGAACATCTGCACCTCAGAGTTGGATCACCAAACAGACGTTTTGCGCTTTATAATAAAATCGCTGCGAGCCGCGGGTCGCTCTCGCGCTGACTCCCGCTGACTCCCGCTTCCTGATTCAAACGTCTGACGGCCCCGCCCCCGACCAATCAGAGGCGTGGAGGGTGGTGACGGCCCCGCCCCCCGACCAATCAGTGGTGCGGAGGGTGGTGACGTCAGAAATAGTCCCTGCTCAGCCCTGATTAGAACCTCACCAGAATGGTTACAGAAAGAGTATCGGCTTGCCCGCCTCAGCCCCTAGTGCAAAAGCGCAAAACGGGGCCGTGGCGGGTAGAACCGAGTTAAGGCGGTACTAATGCAAAAGCGCCATTAGTGGTTAGTACCAGTTTGGACAACTCTTCTGGCTCAGGGTCTCCCACTTTTGCAGCCAAGTTATCACCGACCTCAGGCTGGTTACTTTCTTCGGTGAGTTGTACATCAATCATCAAGTCTGCTGTTGGTACACCATCTTCAGGTTGAGGGCGGTATTCAATGACCTGAGCATCGTCAGATTGTTCTGGCTTTTTCTTTTTTCTACGTCTACGCTTCTTGGCTTTTTGTTCAGAAATTTCAGAAACCAATTGCGATTCAGTGGTCATTTTCAGCTCAAAGACCTCTTCTGGTCCTGACACTCCCACGTTTGCAGCAAAGTCCTGGTTAAGTTCATTGTTGCTACTCTCTACAACAACTTCTAACATCTTGTCATTGCTGTGTTCAGGCTCCGTTGGTGATGATTTCTCAGCTTCTTGTTCAGACACCCTCTCTGGTTCTGAAGGTTCTGAGACATTTTTGAAAGAAGCATTGTCAGTTTGTGATGAGACACTTGTCATTTCTGAGATGTTTCTTGTTGCAGAAGTTTCCAGGGCAGACTTCAGTTCCTCAATGTTTCCTGTGCCTCCAGTTTAGACATCAGATCAAGATTAGCGATTGTTTCTTCTTCTAGTTGCCTTTTTAAATGTTCTATTTCATCAAGGACCGACTTATGGGCCTCTTCCTGCTTGGACTTAACCTCACCGTCTTTTTCAAGCGTTTTGGACGACTGAAGTAGATCCTCAATAATGCCTTTGCATTGCTTGAGTTCTTCTTTACAGACCAGTGTGAGCTGGCGTTCAGCCTCCAAACGAGTTTCACCGTCTTTGATTTTTTTCAAATATGCAAGGGAATCTTTCTCTGCTGTATCCTTACAGTATTTTTCCCGAGCAAGAAAGAAATCCTTCTTCTGCAGCTTTTCCTTAAACATCTCCAGCTCATCTGATGGTTTAAGGTCTCCTCTTGGACCACTTGCAGAATTGTGGATGTTGAGACGTCCCTTGTTCTCGAGGTTGTGAATGGTAGATGCCCGGAAGGGCAGACGGTCCTTCTTCACAAACCCTCGACCAGTCCTTTGTGGCTCGAAGACCTGTTTGCGATTTAATTGTTTCTCAGGATAATTCCTGTTTTGTGTTCCCTCTCTTTTGACGTATCCTAAGCAGGGTTTCTCATTGGTGGGTAAAGCTTTACAGTGCTGCTTCTGAGCAGTAGACGCCACCACATTGCTCCACAGACGTTTAGTTGAAGATCCTTCGCTACCACTCATTGTTATTGTGGTTTTTTTCCAATAAGAGGATTTAAAAGTACTGTTAGAAATGAGTTTGGTAAGGCTCTTGAAGTTATGGTAAAACCGTGATGTGTGTCGGACGAAGTTTAAAAGGCTTGTGAAGTAATCTATAGACATGGATCTTTTCAAAAATCATAAGTAAGTTTGGTCACCTTGAGTGGTACTGATATCTGGTCTGGCCCATGGACTAGCTGTTCCAAATCACTTCTATGGTCTCTGTCGTGGAAAATCCTATTAAAACACTCTTTTTTTGTGAATCCTATTAAAGCGGCAAGAGGTTTAATCAGAGATCCATCCTCTTCAGGTATCCTAAACACTGGACACAATCCTCATAGATCCTCATGGTCATGTTTGTGGGATATTAGAGTTAAGCTATGCCTGCTTTAATCATACAATTTAATTCGAATCCCTATGAGAGGCGGCCACAGGTTTCGAGCAAGCCTCCTCCCCTCTGAATAAACAGTAAGCTTTTTAGGGAACTCGGCAGACAAACAAACAAGCTTTGTGACAACGTAGCAGTCACGGGCAATACAGTCTCCTAAACATCAAGTTAACACATGGTTTGTCGAGAGTCTGCAGCACTGGGGCACACAAAGCAAAATGCACCAGAGAAATAAACATGGTAAAAATGTAAATACAAAGAGAACTCAGCATTTAAAAACTCTCAGATGTGCAAACACACACACGCTGCAGGAGGACAGAATCGGTCCAGCTAAATAAACTGCTTGATGTCACATGGCTTAGGCAATTGACGGTTGTCTTTTGCGGCTTGAGCTCAAAGCAGCTCTGTGTGATAACCAGCCTTGAAAAGATTGGACTCCTATTGTGCAGAGAGGAGTGCTGGGTGAGTCACAGCTGCTCTCCTCGTTGTTGCGTCTGGAGGTGAGCGGAAAGATCAACCGTGTGCTCAGAAAAGCTTTTGAATCCACAAAAAGACTCTTCAGACAATCGCAACTAGTAAGACAACACATTGACTTGTTGTTTTCTCTTAGGATCTTTAAAAAAAATTATATATTATATATATATATATATATATATATATATATATATATATATATATAAAATGCATTTTAGGCAATGTATTACTTCTGAATGAATGAAAAGTAATACATTGAAAAGTATGAATGAAAAGTAAAAAAGTACTGTAAATCTGTGCCCAAGCTCCATAAAAGGAGGCCACGTTTAAATAATACTTTGCTCCAGCAGCCTAAATCTATTTCGGGCCATGCCACATACCAAAAGCATCTCTGTTGCCATATTCTTGAGGCCACCGCAAGAAAAACAACAAAACCCTTCACAGTGGAGCAATCCACCAAAATCTCTGAACTTACGAAGGCGATAAGGAGTGATCCACATTTCCAGATCCTTTTCTTCGCTGCTTCTTTTCCGCCATGGTCCAAAAGAAGTGTGAGAACTTGGCATCACTTCCCAAAATGAAACGTTCTTCTCTGGAAACCCCGTTAACAACCCCCCCCCCCCCCTCAGGCAGAGGGAAACACCCCTTCGTTGGAGCTCAGAGTGCCCGGCTGCTTGGCACTCAGTTAAAAAAAACTAAAAAAAACTGCAGTTTTTGGACCAAGTTCTCTGCTGCTTAGCTGTAAGTGCTGTCTGATGTTGGGAAGCAGGCTCAGGCAAGAGACTCGGGTCTCTGCGGAGAGGACAGGGGGAAGTTATCATACATCTGGTAGCCAGATGGCTGAAGTTCAGCTCCCTTTCATAGGGACGAGCTACGCACAAACACGACGCACGGTTGACTCTTGGACTTCCGTGTGGGCAGCTCCGGGGGGGATTAGCAGCAATCATAAACCAACCAATCAATTACAAAATCATCTACAACCACTTACTGGCGGTCACGTTAACATGTATTTAATTTCATTAGTACGGGTCGTGTTACTGCCAAAAGTTGGCCACATTTTAACAATTTTCCATAAAATCGGAACCAATCTGAAACAAAACCAATATAAAAGTATTTCTAACATTCCTGTGAATGTGAAATACTGCACTGGTAAAAAATGAAAATAAATATAAGGATAAAAACAATATTTATTATAAAAAAGAAACATTAAAGATCAGAAAAGCCTCCTGCCCTTGAACTCCCATTTCAAAATGATTAAAATGTACACATTTTACATTCCTTATGGTAAGGAGAGTCATTAAAGGACTTTTAATCAACATATTTCCTTTACTCACAAAACACAGTCATGCACAATAATATGCACATTCTTATACGGCTCACTGGATGGCCATAAAGCACTCACGTGAAGCACAACATTCGTATATCATCCTTGTCCACACAACTTCCTACAGCTTGTCCCTTGTGGTCATTTTTAAACAGAATGCCTGATACTTCCTGGTGCTCCCGTTTTACGGGCTTCTTGAGGAAATGTGACTTTATAAACACCCGAGAACATGCAACAGCTTTCTGACCCAAACTGATACATCTGAGAGCCTCCTGCGCCTTACCTCACAGCCTGTCAGCTCTGCCGCGAGACCATGCTGCTGACTATTTTTGGCACGGAAGGTCCTGCGACACAAAAGCAACTCCTCCGCGACACTGATTTCGCAGCGCAGGCGGACCAGGTCTGGCAGGCGGGCAAGCTGGGGCGGAGGCCCGAGTAGAAATAGCCCTCAATCACAAACATCCTCCTGAGGAGCCAATGGAGGCAGCTCATCAGAGAGGCTGTTTATCCCACTTGGCAGCTAGAGTGGCGCTAACTACAACCTTTCCTCTAACAACACGGGGAAAAAGAAAAAGTGCAAGAAGTAAATGACCAAACAAAAACAAAAACAGATTTTGCCCTTGATTGTGATTGAGACTTCCGGCCAGGCTGGGTGCAGCCACTAGCACCGATACTTAAACTCAGCTGTGGCACAGAGTGAGACCATGGAAACTGAACCTCCTGCCAGCCAACCAGCGCTGCACCATTCAGGCTTGCCCGATTTAAATTCAGCCGGTGTCCCAACTTTGCTGTAGAAACATCTTCAGACAAAAGGGTCTGAGTGCGGACAGGAAGGAGCTTGCAGCTGCAGGATGCATCTGTTGGTGGCCCCGAGGAAGGATGCAGAGCGCTCTTCATTCACAAGAGATGCAGGGGTTCAGCAGAGATGGGTATCACTGTGTTGCACATAGGAAATCTTTCCACACAACTTCCCATATCAAGGTTGAGCAGCAAAACGTGGCAGCAAAAAAGAATCAAGACTCCAAATTCAATACATCTGATTGTTCTGGCAGCTCTGCTAGTCTAATTCAAGGATTCTGATGGTCTCCATGGAGGCCACTTGTTGAGTCTGAGAATGTGAAGTGTGAAAGCATGTTGGCTGCACAAAAACACGGAGAAATCAAAATAAATCAGGAAAGAAAAACAGAAAGAAACACACAAGATGCATTCGGAAAGGACAAGAAATATATGCGAGAATGTGCAACAGCCGCTTCAGAACTCACTAACTAGCTACTTTAGTCAGCAATGAAGCAACGTTGCATTGATCAACAAAAACCCATCACGCAATCCTGCAAGAGGAAGTGTAAGAGCACCTTAACAGGAAATGCTCAGATGTACTCCCTGCAGCTGTACACATACTTGGCCGATGAGGTTAAGGGTTACATTTAGGCGTGATTCCACAGGACATCGCTAATCCCTGAGCTGAACATCAGTTCTGGTCGGAAATTAGCTCAATACTTCCTTTGCAGATTGTTTTTTTCTTCCTTAAACTGTTCCACAAACTTCATCGTGAATTTGCATCAATTTGCAAACCTGATGTTTGCTCTCATCCCAACACGCACGCATAAAAAAGAAACAGCAATGCCATTGTTCAAGACATGTAGAGTTCAGTGACATGCACAAACCATATATGCCACTGCACAAATAACATAAATGACTTTCATCCTTCTACAGTCTCGGTTTCGTCTCAGCCAGACACCAAACTGCTAAAAAGGCTGTGCATTTCTATTTTTAAAACCCTGCCTTATAATTTATTTCACGTCAAGAGGGCAATTTCACCCTTCTATGATTTCAAGGCTGCAGTAATATGGCTTTTAATTTTTTTCTAAACCACAGTGTTCGACCACAACAGTCTGTCAGCAGCACCAGGCCAACTGACAGTTTTCATCTGTCACACCCTTCAAAAAAAAGGCTACTCTCTGCCTTATGGATGATTTTACACTGACCTGTTGACATGTTGTCTTTCATACTCACGTAGGAGCAAACAAATCCTGCAAAAAGCATTTTCTTGGCAGATGTAGGCTGCCAGAATCCTGCTGCTGCAAAGAAACCCATAATCATTCCAGAGGAGGGTTCAACAGATTTTTGTTGGGATGTTAGGTTTTCACCTTCAATGATAGATAAACTGTAATTTTACAGTTTTTAAGTGGAGCGCGGTGAAGTTGTAAGAGTCTTACACATGAAGTGAAATCCCCTGTACACGTTTTACGTGGGACATTTATGCGTGACATTTAAATGTGACCACACAAGCCAGGAGCAGGACTCCAGCATCGCACCCCACCGCAGTACCACAGAGAAGTGCAACAACTATACCTGACGTTCAGCAACTCAATCCACCATCCGAGAGACGCACAAGTGTCAGAAGAATCGCAAAGCACAAAAACAGCAGGTTAAAAATAACCAAAGTCACAGCTCTCCAGAAGAAAAGCGGTCTCAGTCAGACACCCCTCGCTGGCATCTCTGTCTGATCTGTGAGGCAATCTGTCTCTGCCTGTTGATCAAACTACCGCAGGGCATCCTCACAAAGCAAGTCAATGGACGTGTCCTTCAGTGAGGACCGATCCCAGGCAGTCTCTCAGGCTGCGGTACGTGAAGCGGAGGAGAGCAGCTCACCGTCAACAGATTCAGATGTGTGAAGTCATGTTCCCCTTGTTGGTTTTTCTGTGACTTTTCTGTATGCATCCTCTGTGCACGAGGTGCAAAGCTGCTGGTACATGCCAGCCTGGGATTGGTGTATCTGTGTGTCAAACTGAGTGTGTATGTGTGTGCGTGTCTGTGTGTAAAAAGGATGTGGAGGCGGGCCCAGAGAGAATTACTCATCACCCAAGCACACTATCGAATCATTACCAGAGCCTGCTGGCTGCTCAATACCCTCCACATATGGCAAACCTTTTAACAGCTGCATGAAAAAAAAATGTAAAAACACCAGAAAACTGAACCTTTCACTCATCCAATGTGTTACTATCAGCTAGAGCAGTTAACCCTCACTGACATGGTGTAACAGGAGGCTGGCGATCATTAACAACTGTGCACAGATGACACCACATAAGCCTAATTCACTACAATGCTCTAATTACTCCATTCATTAGCAGTTAGCACATGCCATGTTGGAGGCAAACAGGCTTACAGCTGGGCAAATACTGAGATTTGACTCTGAGGTTCAGCTGCTCATAATCCTAACATCGTACCAGAAGCTCGTGCGCTGACCAAAAGCCAGGAGAACGGGTAAATACCTGCACAGACGAACCGAATGTGAGAAATCCTGTCAATCGTACTCATACCTGACTGTTTATTTCAAGCTAATACAGCAAATGGATAAACAAAGAAACCAACAAAATCAGGGTATGGTGTTGAATGGCGGCCAGTGAGAGTATTTTCTTACAAAAGTATGCGTAATCAACAATCTCTCACAAGATAAATTCCACATTGAGCTCATTTGCAAAGAGCGGCAAGCAATTTTCGAGATATGGATGTAAAAATCTACTGCAGCCACACCTGTTCCTTCCTTCCTGCAGCAGCGCGGGGCCAAGACTCTGAAGTTGTTGCAACATCATACATGTAAAACCAAACCCTCCCATGACCCACAAACCTCAGAACATGAATGAAACGGCCGGGGAGGTGAGAACAAGTCATAAATAAGATTTCCTGAGAGCAAAAACAAAGCTGTGTGGGTGTTACTAATGTACTAAAATAAACATGTGCAAGCATCTCAAAATGACATGGGATCAAGTACATATCATGCCAACTTCACCTCCTTCCACAAAGACAAAAAGTGGATGGAAATAAAAGTACGACGAGGAAAGAGAGAATGTTCTTTGACAGATTAAGTAAAACATCCTCCCCGCTTCATGTGCCAAATGGAAAAGGATCATAAGCCGTATATCACCTGACATCTGCAAATCCTTTCTCAGGCCTGGTGTCTGTCTTACCCACGAAAAAGCTAATCTGTTAAAAGCCTCGTAAGGGCAACAGGAAAAGGAGGAGATAACAACAGAAAACTCCTCACCTGTGCCAAAAGCTGAGCACCCAGAAGAATTCAAAGCACAATAAAGTACCATTTTTCTTGCATTACTAAAGAATTTAAAACTATCCACTATGTATACGGTAAGAGCCAACATAAAAACACATCACAACTGCAAAAAAAAAATCTAAAAAGAATTAATGCAGATATGTAAAGGGCATGTTTAAGGGTATGGACTGTTTTCTTACATCTAAAAAGGTCAAATATGACACCTTGTGGTATAAATTATCCACTACACTCGGATGTGCACCCAAGACTACTCAAGAGACACAAATGTCTATTGTCTTGTGACAATATCCTCCATCCTTCCGTTCATCCAGGGGGGTTGGAGCTGATCGGGAGGGGGGGTGGGTGAATACGGCCAAACACAGTTTCAAATCATCAGTCAACCCAACAGGCATGTTTTTGTACAGTATGAGGAAGTATCAACATGCAAGGGGAAAACAACGTGCAAACTATGCACCCACCTGTTATGAAAATAATTTCCATTATTCAAAAACAGGGTCACGATCTAAACTTTTGCAAAATTTAAAAGGTACATTAAGTAACCTATATTAGTCAACAATCAGCTTTAAGAAGCTCTATATTCCTGAAGGAACTAGAAACTGGTAACTGAGCCCCATTTTAAGTTTGCTAACTTCCAACAATACTTCCTTACAAAAAAAGGAAAAAAAAATCCACTTCTTAAACTCCACTTTGGAGGATTAGCCTCTCTTTCAGGCTCCCATCAAGATAAACCAAGTGTTAAACTCAATCATTTATTAACCAGCTCTTCAGTCACTGATGAGTTTTGTGCTTTCACTCTTGATTAATTGTGATATTCACAAATGATCTGGGCCCTCATTTGAGGGGAGCCGGTTTCTGTCTTCCCCCAGGACCAAAAGGTAAGGCGATATGCCCAGAGGAGAGCAGTCCCAGCTGGACGGGCAAATCAAACAAAGACTGAGGCTGCAGCACAATACATCAAAGAGCATCGTGGGCTTTGTAATGTCGCTAGAGACTTCTCATACTTACAGTGTCACATTTGATCATGTGGATCAAACATGCACAGAGCCAAGGCCACATACTTTTACACTGATGGAATATAGTTAGATTTACAAAATATGGAAAAAGTATCTGCAATCAACTCAACATGCATGCACACATTCGTACACATACATACATACATACATACATACATACATACATACATACATACATACATACATACATTGTATTTCTAACTATGAGCCAATGAAAATACTGACTGGAGGAGTATATTTCAACATGCATCTTCATTTAACTCAGTGCACTTGAGTAATCAGAGAGAGAGAGAGAGAATAAGTTTATGTAAGTACATTCATTTGTATTTGTTTTGGGCAATCTCTGTTGTTTTCATGAGCCACTAAAATAATCTTGAAGGTGCAAAAGCAAAGCCAGCCCATCTGATCATCAACCATTTTCCTACTAAATGCACTGCAGTTATGAGTCAGTGTTTTGTGGTATCCATTCATCAATGATGCGCATCATTGCAGATGATGTCTATCACGTTGTGATTGCTTTTGCAAAAAAATAAGCTTTTTCTAACTGAAGATCGTATTCGTATGAAGGTTACTAACAGTTGCCCAACCCAACTTTTCATCCCTGCCCAATGGCCACATCATTAGATACAGTATGAGCCTGCAGAGCAGGGGGCGAGCTGGGGAGACCGAGCACATGTATGTCCATTCTAGCACGCACACAAGCACTTCATGCCATAAAAACATCCTCAAGTCTCGTCTAAGCATCAATCCGAGGTGTAAGCATGGGGGTTACTGGTGGAGCCTTGGCATGCAAAGGAAAAGAAACAGCCTGCTTCTCCAGGCTGCCGTGGCTCGTGCAACAACAACCGTAAACTTTAAAGCGACTCACCATTTCAGCACACGGTCGGTGAAAAGGCGTCTTGAGAAAGCATGCTTGCGAGGTTCGCTTTATCTGTCGTCATAAATGGAGAAGATTTGCAGAAAAAACGGAAGAAAAGTGAACACATGCACCGAATATTCGTTTTTCTCAGTCCTTTCTCGAGAAATTTACGAGGAAAAGGATTTCTCTTTGTGATTGAGGCGGATGGCGCATGCGCAGGCTGTGGTACTCCGCGGAGGAAAACTGCAGGACAAAATGAGCATTTTTAACACTTGTAGCGCATCAGCAGAGTCTAATATAACAATTAAATCGCTATCAAACTGTTGTTGTTTTTTAAATGGTGTATGTTTTAATTTTTTTTTATACATATGAGAGCAGTAGATCACATCATGGGCCACAAATAATAGGAGGTTCACTAAAAAAGTAAGGATGACCATAAAGAAGTTGTAAAGCTGAGTCTCAACAGAATATATTTCATAAGTGAAGGTTAGGAAATCAAGTATAAACAATAGATAAGGTTGTTTCCTGTTTAATTTTAGCCCTGCAGATAATGCACATTATTCTGGTGGCTTATTTTTATAAAATATGTTTGAAATTACGATAAATGACCCAATGTTTTCTCCTTTGTTTACTATCTGAGCAAATTTGCTGAAATCATATATATATTGTAGTTTCAAGGTAGTGATAGGATGTCATATTAGAATACTTTAATTTCATCCTACTTTCATCTTTGCACTCTATTTCATGATTGTACTTGTTAATACACAAACATTATCCAACAGATGTTTACTTGGGATTACCATCATCATCATGACCGGTTTAGGTCATGGTTTGGTAAATATATATTACAATAAATGGATAAGCAGTAAATTAAACAATCTGGCAATGAATAGCCAACTTTCAGTCAGTTACAACATTAAAATACCTGCATGTTAATACTTTAATAGTATTCCAATAGTGGGATATGTGGGGGAAAAAAATGCATTATACCTTCACACATGTTAGTAATACCTCTTGACTAACTATTGCAGGCCAATTCTTACTTATTGGTACTTCACTCCCCCCCAAACTGCGTTGAATTAAATAATAGGTTTTTATAATACTTAATCATGGCGTTAGTTTAAACCACGTTAATGTTTACACTGTGTATAGTCGCCTGATCGTTCTCCTTATAGTCCATTCCAGGTGCCATTTAATAGACTACATAACACTGCGGGGAAGCCTAACAATTAGTCTAACCAAATAGCTGAAACAATTAATCTAAGGATGGGGGAATCTGGCTGCAGAAGCCCAGAGAACATGGAGCACACAAATCGCTGCTGCTTGTAAACACGCACCCAGCCGCGTCATTACCACCTGAATGGTGATGAGCTGTCATGCAGCAAGTCTGCAAGACGCATGTCAATTTCCTGGCTTTAACCCTTTAAATCCCGTTTGCATATTGATTTTCAAATGTATGTACAATTACAACCAAATAAAACAGAGCAATAATTCTTTTTGCATGTTAAACAGGAGAAGTTTCACTTACATATCTCGCATTTGGTGTGTGTCTCCCAGAGTGCTGTTTTAATTTGCGCTCTTGTTCGTGCTTTTTATTAGAGATTTTCAGATTTCTCAGCAACAACCCACACACGCCATACACGCACTACACACTCACACACACACACACACACACACACACACACACACACACACACACACACACACACACACACACACACACACACACACACACACACACACAGTGAGTTAAGCGCCGGATGAATTCTATACTCGATATATCAAGTGATATATCTCAAAAACTGAAGTATGAATTAATTCCAAATACATTTCCTGTGGTTTGAAAGGCTTCTGTGTTACTTTTATCCATTGACAATTTTGAGGGATCTAGCTATGGGATTTCTGTATTTAGAAAAATATATGTAAAATTAAAAAAACATTAAAATGTTCTGGGTAGTTATTTGCACCTTTTAGCAATGTATTTAGTTAGTATGGACTTGAAACATACAGATAATTACAGATTGGCTTATATGGGTTGTTTTGATGCATAGCAAATAAAAATACTCCATAAAATGGCAGTATAGCATGCAAAAATGTAAAGATATGCGTATAGGCGGACTTGTTCTATGTGATAAAGGGTTAATGTTCTCAGCTACTTGTTAAACATAAAAGTGGGTGGGTGAGGGTATATAAGACACCCCTAATCTCCAAGTGGAGGAATCTGTCATTATCCACTCGAAATCATGCGTTCATTGGGAGCTGTGAGTGTTGCGGTGCACGCATCCCTGCTGGTGCTGCTGGCTCACGGGATCCATAAACCCACGGATGATGGAGTCTCCACCAGGATCCATAAACCCACGGATGATGGAGTCTCCACCAGGATTCATAAACCCACGGATGATGGAGTCTCCACCAGGATTCATAGACCCACGGATGATGGAGTCTCCACCAGGATTCATAAACCCACGGATGATGGAGTTTCCACCAGGATGCTGCCTCGTCCTGCCCTCATGGACCGCTCAGGCGGGTATCACCTGCCCACATACATGATGCACCTTTACAGGAATTACAGATCAAACTTCTCCAGGCCTGTGGACAGTATGGAGCGGGAGGCAGCGAATAAAGCGGATACGGTGAAGAGCATCCTGGCGAGAAGTAAGATCCGTGTCAATTATTTACTAAACTGGCTGTATTTGATGACAGAAATCTACTTTTTTGTTTTATTATTTTAATTTTTCTCAAAAATGATTATTTTTTGTGCTTTATTCATGTAAGAATTCATGGTTGGTCCTCTGAGGGAACTTAGACTTTTAAAGATTTTTAGATGTTTGTTTCCAGTCTTTTTTTTTTTTTTTTTTTATTGGCCCAACTTCTGCCCAGACGACCTCAGAGAGCTTCAATCCACATTCCGCTCAGGGCTTGAATAACCATGAGAGGGGTCAGCGTGTGAAAGGGCCGGTTCTGTCTCTAATTCTCAAAGCAAACCTCTTTTTTCTTAAATAGGTGATGTTGATTAGGTACCTCGCCAGACATCCCCCTATACAAATCTCTTGTCAAGTCAAATCAACAAATTCTCTTAGTTCTTTTTCACACTTGGTCTGATTAGATTAGAGCTCGGGATTTAATGGTGGCACAGGCAGGGCGACCCACCCTGCTGCTGAGCCAATTTCACGCGGCTTCTAGGTGTTAGGAGTTGCGACCTATTTGTTTGACTCGAGGATATGCAGAAGTCACTACAAGCACGGACGTGTTAAATGATTAGTTTCGGCTCCCGGGTTTAGCATGAGTGGATTAATATCGATGATGGTGCGCACGTTTGATCACGGTGCAGACCGAATAGGCCAATACACTGGACAATACAAAAGTGAAATGTTTAAAATCGTTTTAATCCTGCAAGATTCATTTCAACCACACCTGTTCATTGAATCACAAAGACCCTCATTACAAATGTAGGTGCAATGCACCTTTTAAGAAAAGTGACTGGATTATTTATCCAAAGAAGGGTTCATTTAGTAATATTTATGTTCACTTACAGCTAAAAAAGATAACTCCTACCCTTCTTTCACTGAAATAACGCCATGCAGAAACTTTTGATTTTCTCTGTGGGTTAGGCAGTCTTCTTCATCCAGCAACAAAAGGTTGAAGAAATATGTCTTGAAAAACATTCTGTTTTATCCCTTACTCATATATTTTCATTGCAGTCAGTTATTATTGTATTGAATTAAACTGAATTAAATTCAGTTATGATTTTTAGTGGCACTTTTCTTTCACACATTAGGTCACCTTATGCTTATACTGTATATGTTTATTATAAAACTTTGTGTAAAATGATATTGTTTACGTAGTTTTTGCCCTAAATGTATTATTTCCTGTGCTATTGCCACAACCTCAAATATAATATCCTTTATGTGTATACTCATTATGATTTTCCAAATGATTCTGATTTGATCGGCTGTTTCATGACATTGTCCTCACTTTCTTCTTTTTATGCCATCAGATTTGACGCACAGACACAGGCACTGGGTAGTGACCTTTGACCTATATGCCTTGCTGGCTGACAAAAACATCCAGGCAGCAGAGCTGAGAATCAGGCTTCTTCAGAAACAAAGTGCATCCAACATCACCGTGGAGGTGTATCACCAGGAGCGGGACCTAGTGGGATTTCTCACTGAATCGTCACTGGTCACCTCGTCACAAAGCTGGAAAGTCTTCAACATGACAAGTCCTCTTTTGGACTGGCTCAGGCAAAAATCGATGGCAAGAGTTAGACACAAAAGGGCAGTGGGACAAAGGAAAATGAGGAAAACAAAGAGAGGCCTTCTGTCTATTCTCGATCAGCCTGTTTATGTTGCAAGCTCAAGGAGGGAACAGGACACGAGTGACCAGGCCCTGTTGGTCGTCTTCTCACACACAGGGTCTGATGAAAACTCAAAGGCTAAAGCAAGCTTGCTTCATACAGCTGAACAATCTAAGTTCTTGTCCCCTGCTGAAATCAAAAGGGCCCACTGGCCAAAGAGGCGTAGGAGCAAACGGGGCCAGAGAGAACAAACAGTGAGAAGCCTGCAGGTGCTCAAGAGAGGGGGTGAGAACTCTCTCTGCCGCAGAGTGGACCTGAATGTCGACTTTAATCAAATTGGCTGGGGATCCTGGATTATCTTCCCTAAAAGATACAATGCTTACCGCTGTGAAGGTTCCTGCCCTGGTCCTCTGGGAGAAGGCCTAAATCCAACCAACCATGCTTACATGCAGGTAATTATTGTTTATATACAAACATTTATAAATAAATACATATACCTATATAAATAAATACATATATATATATATATATATATATATATATATATATATATATATATATATATATATATATATATATATATATATATATATATATATATATATATATATATGAAGACTTACTGAACACCATTTGGAGTATTTCTAATTGATCACTTGTTCACTGATAGATTAGCATGGAGTGTTTTTCCCCCCACATATATACATTTACAGTAAATCTAAAAAGACCCAAATAAAATAATAATAAATAAATAATTTTAAGTTTAAAAAAATGTAGAAGCAGAAGGATTGGTTCATTACTGTCAGAAGATTACTTAGCAACTTAACTACAATATCTACAGAATTGTTTTACAAATGTATCAAGCAGCTGCTCACATGTGACAACTTGATGCTTATTATTGTCCTGTATAATAGAAATAAACATATCTTTTTATTTTAAACCGATCAAAAAAGGAGAGCATTCAAACTTTGTTTTCTGGCACTTTTCAGACAAAATCATTTATACTATTAGTTGTTCTCAAAAACATTTACATGCATCCACTTGAAAAACTGAACATAAAAGTGTTCTTTTGTCTTGCTACTCATAAATTGACTGTAACACATCTAAACTCTCCTTTTTTCTCCCTCTTTTCCCCAAGAGTCTACTGAAACATTACAAACCTGATCGCGTGGCACTACCATGTTGTGCCCCAACCAAAATGAGCCCTTTGAGCATGCTATACTATGAGAATGGAGAAATGCTTCTACGGCACCATGAAGACATGATCGTGGATGAGTGTGGATGCCAGTAAAACAGCCATAACCACCTCCAAGCACGAACTATGTTGCAGAGTGGTACAACAACACGGACAGTGCTGTGAAGATGCAGAGAGACTTCTGAAAAAGAAAAGAAAACCACTTAGCAAGAATGAAAAAAGCTCTTTGATTTTTGTCACCGTGCACTGACAGATTGCATCTGGTCAGTATGCAGAGACATGACTTTAATTTGTGATATGTGCTCTGGTTTGTTTATGATAAGATGTTTTGAAATATAAACTTGATAATAGCATTCAGCTATTGTCTCATTGTAGAAGTTTTTTCTCTGTAAATTATCAATTGAATCAGTGTAAACATGAAATATTCCAGCACTGTTTTTATTGTACACTACAAATTGTGTAACTGTAAACTAATGTATATTTATTGTAAATATAAAGGAAATGTATTTATGTCCACTTTGTGCACTGAAAATATATTTTTCTTATGTATTAGAAGGTAAACATATGACATTTGTATTGTTATTAACCAAAAAATAGTGCCAAGGAAAATATAGTCAAAAATTAATAGTGTGATCTTAGGGATTCTTCCCAACTTTCCACTCAGAAATGACCTGACTTCAAAATAATCACCACTCTTTATAAAAAATTTTAATTACTACCTTTACATTCGCATTAACAGAAAGTTCTCCCAGGGGACCCCAAACTTTTGCCACTGTCGATGTTATTGGTCACATCACTGGCTTATCTGAAACTATTGTTGATGCTACAAAGAGGTGGACTTTTCTAGTTTTAGGGCGTTTCAGTCATCCACCAACATTCAAAATGAAGCATTGTATAGGAGATGAATATCCAGCAAATACTGTGAAGTGGCAGTTAGTTGTCACAATGCTAAACCAAGTCCTATTCTTCTAAAACCAAAGGGCTCATTGTAATCAAATCCTTTGAAAAAACACTGACCAACCAGGAAATAGCCAGAATCATGGTAGTGGTCAAATGGGAATAGCAGATCTGGATTCAGTGGTAAGGTAAGACAATGTTTTACTTCCTACATGTCAGAAAATATGGGAAAAAAGTCTTATATTATAATTTAGATTCTATTCATTCATTTTATTCTTAGAGAGACTGATGCGATAACAACACAGCAGTGGTTTGGGTTCTTCTTATGAAGCACAAAACTCAAGAAATTCGGGCTTCTAGTTGTAAGCAACCTTGTTTCTGTCATAAGGTTGTTTTCCCACAGTTAAAGAAGACAAAAAGTTTTACACTGGACAGTTTAATTAAAGCATTCGCTCAGTATACCAGCAGTTTCCAACATCCATTTCTTTAAAAAATAATAATGATAATAATAATAAAGAGTCACCTACAAGGTAAAAGGTCTCCTACGTTTCACTAGTTTGATAACTTTCAATTACTACTGCAAATTTGTGGATGCAAAACTGTCATGGGAAAATTTTCTGCATGTATATTTATAAAAATTTGGTCAGGACCTTTTTTTCTATTTTAGATTTTCTTTTTCTTTTTAATGAACGTTTGTCACCTTTATTTGAGGAGGGTGGACTGAGATGGTATACGGGTTGCATCTGTCCCTCTATCCTTATCTGCCAATACATTTTCTAAAATATAATTATTGGCTGCTCTTTCTTATTCGAACAAGTGATTACCCAATTTGAATGTCTTTGAAGTCTGGGGAAAACAAGATATTGACAGAATGCTCTTTAAGCTATTACAAATTACATCAACCATTTTTCTTGTTGTTTTATCACTGATTAGTCCTAAACTGTAGCCAGAAAATATGTATTTAAAAAAAGGGAGGGGGGGTTCTTTCTAGCTGTAAAAATTTCACATTCAATACGTAAAAATTATGCTCTATACCGTTACTTTCTAAATATGTGATTTATAAAAAAAACTAACGTAAAAAAAACAACGTTTTCGATTATTATTGTTATTATAATGACGTCAGCACCACCGGCTGCGCCTGCGCAGCACTGACGCTCTCCAGCATTTTACCTGCTAGCTCAGAGGCTAACGTTAGCTTACATCTACCTGTCAATCTCACACTAACTGTTGCTAGGCAACGACTCAGGTAGATATCATGTATGTAATATAACATAAATTATGTTACAAGTCTAGCCCCGACGCTTTGCGTCCCTCCCCCGTAAACAGGGCTCAGTTACTCACTGGCTAAAAATAACCACCTGCTGTAACAGCAACTAGCTGCTGCTAGTGTGGGTAAGTGTCACTTTAATGTGCCTTAAAAGAGCCTCTTTTCAGATTAGATGTATCTACAGTTCAGTCCGGGGAAGTTGGATTTTACACACGTTTCCTTTTGGTAACTCAGTGTGTTTTGAATATTAAGTTAAAAGGTAGTAAAGTTACTTAAATAGACTCATATTAACCAGAAGTGGAGAGCAGCAACCATGAAACTTCCACTGAAGTTACTTTATGTTGATTTTATCAAAAGCAACGTCTTAAAGCAGAGCAACATTGGAACTTCACTCTTGATAATATAGTAATAAAATAGTAATACAGTACTGATTAAATGTTGTGTTCTCTCAGGTGAGAAGTAGTAGTAGTTGATTCTATAGATTTTTTTTAATTTAGAAGATAGTTTAATTACTATTTTTCTGATGACTAAACATTTTATTATTATTTCTTTATTTGGTATGGACATCACAATTACATACGACAAACCAAATGCACTGTTTGAGTGTTTTAGCATACATGCTAATTTGCAACACTTGTCCACAGGGGGCTTTTAAAAAAGTACAGACAATAAAATATACAATAAAATTAGAGGATGACATAAGATATAAAGCAAAGACAACATAATTTAAGCAGAACCAGACCTGACCTATTCATGTAGGCACTGTTGTTTAGATTTGAGCCATAGTTTGAGTCCTCTGTTGAAAATATTGCCACGCGTTTCTAATTTTAAATTAGTGGGTAAAGAATTCCAGAGTTTTGCACCCTTCACAGAAAAGACAGACTCACCAAAAGAGGTCTTATACTTTGGGATACGACGATCACCATTGGTGCAGGCCCGTGTGGTTACTCTACCAGAGCTCTGGTGCCTAATAACCACTTCAGAGAACATGGGTGAAACATGATTATGTAAACATTTAAAACCAGTTTAAGACTACTAAAATTTACAAAGTTTTCAAAAGTGAAAAGGTTGTGTTTTCTTAAAATTTCACATTGGTGCCATCTCATGGGTTTCTGATCCGTAATTTTTATTGCCTGCTTGTATAATGATATTATAGGTTTTAGAGTTGTTGGAGAGGCAAAGGACGATGATGTGATGCAATATGACAAATGTGAAAAGATCATTGCATGCATGTATAATCGAGCAGTTTGACATGACAAATTCCTTCGAATATAACGAAATAAATGTAGATTTGGTTTGACCTTCTTGGAAATTTGCTTAACCTGACTGTCGAATTTTAAATTCTTGTCCAGAATAATGCCTAGGTACTTGACTTTGGTCACTACATCATTGGCGTCTGATTTAATTAATTTTTGGGGGGGTATTTTCTGATATCTTTTGGTTAATAACATTGTGATCAGCCTTAGTAGAGGTATCAATAAATCACATGGGAAATGATGAATAAGGCTAGCCAAGTTTGTTTTCAGCACGTTTAATGTTCAAGCTAATTCAAAATGCTTTACATGACAACAATTTAAAACATGCATTAAAAAGTAAAAGTTTAAAAACAGAATTAAAGACAGGCAGACATACTTTCAAAAAGAAAAGACAAATGAGATGCGAGAAATAAAGGTTATAGTGCATTGTGGTAGATTACTGAAATGCAGGAGTTAATAAAAAGGTTTCAACCTTGACTTACAGCACTTGAGAGTTTCAGCAGCTCTGATGCATTCTGGGAGTTTGTACCACTGGTGAGGAGCATAAAAACTCATCATTCAGCTCTTAAGAACTGAATGAAGCCTCGAGGTGTCTGGTTTTAACTCTGGTTATAGAAAGTAGGGTTGAAGTGGTTTGTAATTTGCAATGAGATTTTAAAACACTCCTTAACAGCAGTAGGTTTGTAACGTGCAATCTAAACATAAACAGAGGGTCCAATAAAATGTAAGGTTATCATTATTATTATTTATTATTATTATGTATTTCTGGAGATTATTGAAGTATTTTTTAATTGAACTAAACTGAGTTCTTCTCCTGTATTGTTCAGCCTGCAACTGGATCTTCAGCAATAAATGTAATTCGATCTTAAGGTGCTGATCATCAGCTTGAAGGATTTCTAGACAGAAAACAGCTCCTGCTCTGTAATGTTGTTTTTTTCTTCGCATGAAACTGCTCATATCAAGTCCAACCACATTTTTATTCAAATATTATCAAGACTTTAACTCAGCCTATTCGTGCACATCACAAGTCAGACTTCAGCGGTGTATTTGTGTGCTCAGAGACGTTCTCATGCACCGAAAAACTCAACGTTAGAAAAATGTTTTAAAACTAAAACCCTTCCATTGATGAGTAATATATATACATTAACCTTTTTGCTTTTCTTACTTTAAAGATGTGAAATCGACAGCATTGTCCTTTTTTAAAGAGTAGTGAATTCTTTGTTTCTTTCAACCCTGCCAACACAACACTCATTCAAGTCAAAAGAATGACCGATTATGCATCTCTAATTATTCAGTTATTCATTTTTTTTTTAAATTTATTTATCTATTTGCACATAAAAAAAATATACAACCGCCAAAAATTCTGACAAACAGAATGTAGGAAAAAAAAGGAAACAACAAAAGAAGAAATACAATGAACATAAAAAATGTGCAGGAGCATGTAAATGTGCATTTAACGTGGCTTGTGTCAGGATTGTTAAACCACAAACATTATGGAGTTTTTTTCAAAACTGGTGTATTCTTTTTAAGTTCAACACATACTTAGTACTGCAGTGCAAATGCTTTCAGTTTTTATTCAGATATTCAGCAAGACATGACTGGAAATTTTGGTGAGACATTTATCTTTAAAAGGTGCATTTTTACTGTATTACTGAATGTGTGTTGTGTTGAAGCCAATTGGAAGCTCATTGTGAGGCCAGGACACAGAAGAGTCTTTACTGAGAGAATCATTTACTTTTGAATGGCCTAATGTATGCCCATGTGTTATGTTTTATCCCCCCCCTTAGGAACAATTACACAAGAAAAAATGGCTGAGGCGGTGGCTAAAGTTGCTCGGAGGATTAATGCAACCGTAGAGGAGGACAAAGATAGTGTGGGTAAGTTATACTAAACATGTTTATTTCCTACAATCAGACCATGTGAATGGATAACTGATTTGTTGAGGTTTTCTCTGATATTACCAGCAGATGGCGGCAGAGGCTTAAACCTGAGCGACCCACTAACCTTAACACCCTTCATTTTTAATAGGTATGAAATGTTTTCCTGCTGAGTGAAGGTTGCTAATCCCATGCCATATTCCTCTTCTCTGCAGACTTATCGAGCTGCCAGCTCATTTCTTTCCCAGACGGTGTGTTCAAGGTCTTGAGGACTGTTTCAGAAAACATCCATGTTATCACACTGGCTGACAATGAGATGAAAGTCATTCCTAGCAAGTTCTTCTCGACTTTTACTCAGCTCAGAGGTAGAGAATGATACATCAGAAAGCTGTTTTATTCATGTTGTATGCTTTTAATCTTATGTGCTGTTCAGATCACGAATGTTGACAAAATGTCTTCATGCTCTGACGGAGGAGCAGACAAGCAACCCCTTCGATTTACTCGTGTCTTGAACTACCTTGCAGAGCTTGACCTGCAAGGGAATGTCCTCACCAAAATGCCTGAGAGCGTGGGAGAAATGGAGCATCTGACCAGCATCAATCTGGCTAATAACCGTTTCTCCACCTTCCCTGATAAGCTGACTGAAATAGCCACTCTGGAAAGGATTGACCTTGAGGGAAATAGCATCACTGGTAATAATGGATTAATGTGCTCTGTTTGTTTTGAAATAATGAGTTACAGTATAAATTATTTTGTTTGAATGTATTCTCAAACTTTTGTTATTGTTCTCTCCAGAAATACCTCTGGAAAGGTTGTATGCCATGCCAGCACTGAAATGGCTAAACGTGAAGTCAAACCCTCTGGACGTGAACACTCTGTCTGCTCTGCAGTCTCCCCACAAGTTTGAAATTTTGTCATCGCCAGAATCTTAAATTAAGACTTTAGACTGCATGCTATGTGCCTTTAACTTCTCAAGCTGGAGTCTTTCGAGTGCCTGAGAGATGAGATAGAAACACTTGAAGGTGACATTATGAAAGAGAAATACACAGATGACAAGGTTTTAGTTTGGCTGGTGACAGCACCCCTTCTGTGTTAAGAGATGAGAGCTGTCCAGATACGCAATTGGACTGTTTGATGAAACCAGATCTTTTTATCTTCTTATTTATTACTTTTGATATTATGAAAAATAAAATCAGCGTGACTTTCTGAAAGAAAATACAGCCTTGTATCATTCATTTTCTCTAATTTTATTTATTACTTTTTTTTTTTTTTTTAATTCCCCTGCTGAGGCCTTCGACTATTAATTATTTTTATGCTTGAATACGTAGACAATTCCTCTATCAAATAAATAATTATTGTTGTGATTGCATTACATTTGTACTTCCGAAGTTTCTGGGAGGGTTATAAGCTTCTGTTAAAATTTGAAAAAGGTGTATTTTTATACATACTGTTAAACATATAACTGTCATCATACACAAAGATAAACATTTTGTCATCACATATTTAATTTATTTAATTACGGGACAAACTGTGGAAGCAATACAGGGAAACTAAAGATGCTGCTGACTGGGAAAAATATATAAGAAAACAAGTCTTGTCTTACATAAGAAACTTAAAAAAAAAAAAAGAAACTTATGTAAGACAAGAACACGTAATGCTAAATCAGATTACTATAAAAATCAACTCAGAAAACATGCACAACCCCAAACAGTTCTGGAAAAACAATAATGTCCTAAACAAACCCAATAAAAATATTAGCACTAAGATTTGCCACAATAATGAAATCATCCAGGATCCCCTACCTATCTCCAACATTTTTAATCAGCATTTCTCCTCAGTAGGTAACTCCCTTGTGTTTGGTTCATCTGCAGCTTCCATCTCCTCATCTGGCTCTCCATGTAGTAGCTCATGTTTTTCTTTCCAAAACTTACATCCTATTGAAGTTCAAAACGCAGTCAATGCATTGAAGAATGACTGTGGATCTGGTCCAGACGGCATGGAGATAAAATGTATTAAATTAGCAGCCCATATTTTAATGTATCCCCTCTGCGACTTATACAACCTTTCCTTATTAACTTGCTCCCTCCCTTCTGCTTGGAAAAGTGCCATAGTTACTCCACTATACAAGGGAGGTGATCCAAACGAAGTCAATAATTACCGCCCAATCTCTATTATCAACTCCATCGCAAAGATCTTTGAAAAATTAATATTCAATCAAATATCACAATATATTACTGAAAACAATATTTTGTCTCCATGCCAGTCCGGTTTCAGATCAAATTTCTCAACAACCACAGCTCTTCTAAAATTCACAAATGATACATTTACTGCTTCTGAATGGTAAACTCACTAGTGCAATATTTCTGGATCTCACTAAAGCTTTTGATATCGTTGATCACTACCGTCTACTGGACAAACTTTACTCAATTGGCATCTTTAGAAACTCTCTTCTTTGGTTAACTCATATCTCCACAACAGACGTCAGTGTGTCAGCCTTAATGGAATCCAATCCAAATATACAATTGTTGAGAAAGGAGTACCACAAGGCTCATCCCTTGGACCACTCCTTTTCTCCATTTTTATTAATGACCTCCCAAAAACCTCTTCCAATTGTCAAATACACTTATACGCAGACGACACAGTAATATATACATCTGGTAATAACACATCAGTAATTGAGAGATCCTTACAAAGTGAATTTTCTACTGTTCAGTATTGGCTAGCATCTAATAAACTTTTGTTAAACAAAAAGAAATCATGTTCAATGTTGTTTGGTACCAGATTAGGCCTTGGAAATAACCCAGATCTTAATATTTTTTTTAATAATGGCTCACCGCTTGAACAGGTGAACACATTCAAACACCTCGGCCTCTGGATCGACCCATTATTTACTTTTAAATATCATATCGAGTCCATCACAACTAAGTTACATCGCAACCTAGGCATCCTTTACCGTTCAATAAACTGTTTCACTCTACCAACAAGGAAAATTATTGTCACACAAATGTTATTACCCATTTTAGATTATGCTGATGTTATTTACCAGAACACTTATGAATCACATCTTCAACACCTCAATGTCATTTACAACAGTCTCTAGATTTGTCTTAAGGTGCCCATATCGAACTCACCACTGCTCCATGTATCATTCATTAAACTGGTTACCCCTCAGCTCAAGAAGACAATACCACTGGCTCCAACTCATATTCAAATGTATCCACTTTAGTTATCCATCTTACTTAAAACAATATCTGATTCCATATACATCCTCATATTCTCTCAGAAACACTCGGCAACCCTTCTTTTTCGTTCCTTTAACCTTTAAATAAATTGGCAGACGTGCTTTTAAGTTTAAAGCCCCATCAGACTGGAACAACTTAACCATTAATACAAGAAAACTTCATTCATTACACCTCTTTAAAAACTCACTATATTCCAACCTCAACAAACCATGTAGTTGCCTCTAGTGGTATTGCCTTCTCATTTTATTTTTATTTATTTATCTTATATATAATGTATCTATTTCTTCATATATTGTATCATAATGATGATGATAATGACTATTATTAATATTAATATTGTTGCTCTTGTTGCTATTACTGCATTATATGCAGTTTTTACTTGTGTTCTTCAGGTGTGGTGGGTCTTAGGGACTGGTGTGTGGGCGGGTTTGTGTGTGAGAACCTTATGTATTATGCATGTTGTATATAACTGTTTTGTACTGTGTTGTATGTTTTTTGTTGGACCCCCTCAAAGACGAGATGATTCATCTCAAGGAGCTATCCGTTAATACATTTACATTAATTATAGCTCATGAAGGATTCAGTTATATTTAATAACATCTGTTATTAAACAGTTTCATTGAAACTGAGGGCACAAGAAGTCACTGCAGACACGCGTAATCCTGCTTTACTAATTGGTTTACAGCTAACTCCAGTCAGCTCCATCTGTTTCTTTCTGAAAAAAGCCATCAAGAGTCGCAGCTTACAAGAGGGAAATAGAAAATCTCGTGCAAACAAGATTGCAACTACACAGAGTTGCACAATACATGTGCCAGCTGTGGAAAAGTGGTAATAAGAAAGGATTAACCGTCGATCATTATTCATAACTCTTCCTCTCACAGTGGGTTCTGAACTACAGATGCCAAGATTAGATGTGATTTGAACCCAGTGTCTCCCCAGGGACTAACAGAAACCTGCACAGATCTCCAATCCTGCTGTTGCACCCTTCATACAGAAGCCCTGTTGTCACATTTAGGCAACTGCATGGGTGTCTAACCTTCAGCTTAAGCAGTGCGCATGAGCGCTCTGCTGTGACTACCTGTCAGTCAGTCTGGAGCTTCTTAGTCGTGGTAAATTAGTGCACACACCGCGGTGAGGAAGATTCAACATGAGCTTTACCACTGAGGAGAGGGGCAGGCCCAACACCCAGGACTACAGGGTGTTTTTCAGTAAGCAGCCTTTTGAATTCACTACCTTGTTGAAAAATTAATCCATTTATGGATTATGCGTTGTGTAATTCTGTGTTGTTTAAAAAGCTTGTTGCTTTCTAGCTCTGCCCTGACAAGTACGATGAAGAGCTTCATGAGATCTGTTTTTGAGTCAGATGTGTATTACTCTTTTCATAGAAAACTCAGAGGGGAAATACATCTCCCCCTTTCACGATATACCCATCTATGCAAATGAAGAGGAGGTGAGCAATATATTTTTGTTTTATTTGTTAGTTGCTTGGACACATATATGATATATACATATATGTATATGTATATATATATATATGTGTATGTATATATATATATATGTATATATATGTATATATATATGTGTGTGTATATATATATATATATATATATATATATATATATATATATATATATATATATATATATACATATTTATGTATATGTATATGTATATATATATATATATATATATATATATATATATATATATAATTTCCCATATTCACTTATTGTTTCATAAGTCCTGTGTTTTTATATGTATATGTACATGTGACATATGACATATATACATTTTTTTCTTGTTAATTGGGTATCAGTGGTGCAACATACTCACTAAACACTGGTGGCAATGGTTCTTTAGGGCCTTTATCATCCACCTTCAATACTGTGTCCTACTTTACCTTGATCAACCCTGAGTTAAGACTAACACGCAAATGCAGTAAGAACACCACAAAAAGGCCATTCATAGAGTTTAAAAAAAGCACGAGGCAGTTCAGAGGGGCTCTTACAGGTCTGCAAAACAAAATGCACCATTCCCTGACTTCATATTTTAGTCTGCAATGTTAGTAATGAGTCATTTATCTTTGGCACAGTCAATTTTCATGTTACGTGTTCCCCAAAATGTATTTTTTTCAGTTTGCCGATAAACAAATTTGAGAATTGACATGTGTTGCTTTTTTTTTTACTGTTTACAATAAATGCAACCATAAAAACAACAAGAAAGGTTCATAAGGATTCATCATCAAAATTGTATTTCTTTTCCTTTTGCAGAACATTTTCCATGCTGTTGTAGAGGTTCCAAGATGGACAAATGCAAAGATGGAGGTGCATGTTTGCATATTTATATAGTGTACATATGCTGCTCTTTGGTTTTCAGAAACTACACTATTATTGTTTAGTTTTTTTAATATTCAAGTCATTGTCATACGTTTCTTCCTTCTAGAGTTTGTACTTTATATTTCGTAGATTGCTACAAAGGACCCTCTCAATCCACTGAAGCAAGATATGAAGAAGGGGAATCTCCGCTATGTGGCCAACGTGTTTCCCCACAAAGGTTATATCTGGAATTACGGAGCGATTCCACAGGTGAGTCCTGTTCAAGATACACTCACTTAAACAACAAATAACCAGTTTCATGAACCATGCGCTCTTGTTTTTTTACAGACGTGGGAAGACCCCAACCACAAGGACAGTGACACAGGATGCTGTGGGGACAATGATCCGATCGATATTTGTGACATCGGAAACAAGGTATCGAAAGCACCTGAAGCAGCTCATTTGGAGCTAATAGCTTGTGACCTTTTCATAAATGTGTCTGCTATTTTCAGGTGTGCTCTCGGGGAGAAATAATCAAAGTGAAGGTTTTGGGGACTCTAGCTTTGATTGATGAGGGTGAAACAGACTGGAAGGTCATTGTGATCAATACTGAGGACCCAGAAGCCAGCAGCTTTAACAGTAGGAATCAAATATACCTGATGTAGGCTATGCCTGCGCTGTTGGTCATGTCAATGTCTCACTGTTACACAAGTCATTCTCAAAATTAGAGATTTGTCATGATTTATTGCAGACATTGATGATGTGAGGCGGATTAAGCCGGGATATCTGGAGGCTTCTGTTGATTGGTTCAAAAAATACAAGGTCCCAGATGGGAAACCGGAAAACCAGTTTGCTTTCAATGGAGAGTTCAAAGACAAGGTACAGTTTTCTACAATTTGATCTGTGCTATTTTGAATATTTAGCATGAAACCTTACTGATAATTTTACGCCATCATCTGAGAAATCTTGTCAAAGAGAAAAACTTGAATTTAAGACAGCAGAATAAAACCTTTTTCAGTAAAAATCTACATAGACAACTGTTATCTTTTGTCCTTTTGATCAGATTTAACAACTGATACGGCATACTGAAAATGAAAATGCATTATTTTCCCTGCTAGGACTTTGCCATAAAAACTGTGAAGGACACACACGAGTTTTGGAAGGCTTTGATATCCAAGAGGACTGATGCCGGCGAGTTAAACTGGTGAGCAGTAAATTAAATTGAATAGCATTCTCCAAAAACAGCTATCAACAAAACATTGGCGTGAGTTTGTGAAGATGTTAATACTCTGCTTAAGGGCTTTAAAGTGTGCTCCCACAGATGAGGGACTTTTTAAAATGTAGTTTTTAAGGTAAGAATTTGAAAGGGCTTTGCACATGTACAATATTGTTGTTCCCTAAGTTGTCTTTTTCTCTCGTTTCATCAGCATGAACACCAGGGTGTCAGACAGCCCGTTCTACTGCGCTGCTGCAGAAGCAGAGGCTGTTGTGACATCTGTAAGTTCACTTTATTTTCAAACTCCTGATTTCAGAGTCTGTTATTATCTCCCCCCGTTAACCCAGGTAAACATGACTGATCTGATCTCTTACTGTAAAAGGCCAAAGACAGAAAGGAAAATATTTTTTGTGAAATGCTAGAAATGGCTTGTACTGCATTGGTTTGATGGTTTGATGGTTTCTCTGTTTCTCACAGGCATGTGCTTTTGGACCTGAAGATCCCATCCCATCCTCAGGTGGGTATTTTTCATTTATTTATTATTACAAGAAGTCTATGTTTTCACTCAATGGAAATCTCATAACTTTGCTTGTTTTTCAGTAAACACATGGTTTTACTCTCAGAAGTAAGAAATGTTTTGCCAGGACTTTCATCATTCCCTCAGCACAAGGCCTCCACAGATTGGATTTAAGACAAATATACATTTGTTTCTTGACCTGCAACTCATTTACCTGTATATTGTTTGCAGTCTGTTAAAATGTGACTGTCAAAGCATTCTCATGCTTTTTCTATTCTCTTATTGCACAATATTCCAGGATGTATGCTAATAAATCACTATAAATTCCAGAAGTGTGTATTATATTTTTTTCACAATTACTTTTGTGTATTGAGATTATATTTAAGGTGTGTTCATCCTTTGAAATTGGCCCCGAAGCCCTGATTTAATAAGACTAACAACAATATTGAAAAACAGACACACACAAACCTACCTTATTCAGCCTTGAGGCATTTAACAATTTATACGATTACCTTTGATCAATTTGAATAAATTATGTTATTGCTACAGACATTAAATCCTTTTATTGTAAAAGGAGGAGCCCTTTGGGGGGCATATCGACAGGCCCCCAAAAGATCCAATATGCTCTTTGTAAATATAGTCTGAAATTATAGTTATTATGTTATTATACATGTTCTTGTGCAACAGGTAGAAAAAAAACAGGCTTTGAATTTCAAATAACATAATATCTGCTGTTATTGCACAATATATTACAATTATATTTTTTGCAAGTGCAAGACAAAATACAAGATTAAAGACAGAGTTGAAATGTTGTAAAGGTTTCTGTCAGGATAGCAGGTGCCGGAGATGATTCACATCACAACAGACACAGATACCTCCAGCCTTAACTTATTTTAAAATGCTAATTGCTGTAAAATCTCTAGTTGTACTCAGTCCTAAAATACCTGTCAAAATGGTAAAGAGCATCCCTGCTCGGGCTGCTCGCTTTACCGTACATACTGCATGTTACAAGACTTATCGGTAGAGGGCGCTCACGGCACCTGTCCGATTCTAAAAGACACGAAGAAGAGGCGGTGGTTGACTGTTGCCTAGGAAACCGCGACTCCGCCGACAACCGGGACATTAGCTGTTGCTGCCGGTGAGTTAGCGACATTATTACTGTAACCGTTCAAAATGAGGACATATCCTGCAGCGGAGATATCTTAATAATGAGTTATTTCGCAGCTGGCTACCAATTAAATGTTGTCATGACTCGCCCGTGGAGATATATGTTGACGAGGCCATAGGTTTACAGTCGGCTAATGTGTCAATGCTAACCAGCGCAATGTAGCCGCTGTTATGTCGCCTAAACACCTAATACACAGCTAACAGCACACAGACATACGCACACATGACCCATTCAAGCGTGGCTTGTGCAGTTGATTATATTCTGGAAACGTTTTATGTGATTAGAGGTGGTTAAGCACATGACACACGTGTGAGTGGAAATAGTGTTAGCTACCAGCAGACCGCGGTGACGTCACGCGATGACGTCATGGATCTGTTTGACAAGGAGAGCAGGTTTATTGTAGTTTATTGTAGTTTATTGTTCACATGTTCACAGGAAAACAACGTTCACAGGATAAGATGAATGGAAACTGCAGGAGAAAAGGCCAAAACGGCTGAGACAATAAATGTAATTATTCATATTCATTCTGTAGAGACACAGCAGGTAAACTTGATCACACCAAAGCTGGTACTTCATTTATTTATATAGCACAATTCAACACAAGGTAATTCAAAGTGCTTTACATTGACATTAAAAGCGGCAAGACACAATTAGACAGTAAATAACAAATAAGATTGAAAAAAAAAAATAATAATAAGATGATAAGAAAAGAAGTAAAATAATAAAAAGCACAAGCTGTTAAAAGTAAGGGCAGTAGAGTACAGCAGGTAAGTTTAATTTAGGAGTACGCTTGAGTAAACAGTAATGTTTTTAGGCGTGATTTGAAGGAGCTGACAGTTGGAGCAGACCTCAGGTCTACAGGAAGTTTGTTCCACCGGTGAGGAGCAGAATAACTGAACGCTGCCTCACCTTGCTTGGTTCTGGTTCTTGGGAACCACAACAAACCAGATCCAGATGAACCTCAGGGGTCTGGGAGCTTCATAGGAACTAACAGATCAACCATGTATTTTGGTCCAAGACCATTCAGGTCTTTGTAGACCAGCAGTAAGGTTTTAAACTCTATCCTTTGACTCACTGGAAGCCAGTGTAGTGATTTCATGACCGATGTAATATGGTCCAGTTTCCTGGTGTTTGTAAGGACTTCTGGATCAGCTGCAGCTGCCTGATAGAGATCTTGTTAAGGCCTGTAAAGATGCCATTGCAATAATCCAACCTACTGAAAATGAATGCATGAATAAGTTTGTCCATGTCTTGTTTAGACAGAATCCCCTTAATTCTAGCAATGTTTTAGGTGGTAATAGGCAGATTTAGTGATATGTAAAGAGCCAAAACCAAATCCAACCAAAACACTTCTGCTTCAGTAGTCTTTTCACTTTTTCACTTTTACTGGGTCTTAGCTAGTAAATAACTCATGTGGTGCAGGTTTGAGGTAAAGTTTAGTTCTTGATTTATATTTATAACGGTGATGGAGTCATACTCAACATTGATAAAACTGTATGTATGTTTTTTTCAAAGTCTGCAAATAGAGATCCAGATCCGGATGTTTTTGTAGCAGGGAAAAGACTATCAGTAGCCCATGAGATCAAGTATTTAGGCATAGTAATCAGTACTGGAGTTGAGGGGGATGAGGAGGGATGGCATCCCACCCTGAAATAAAAACGGTCCAAATCATCCCCCCTGTAAAACTGTCATCCCTCCTTTCCATCCCTTATGTCATTTCATCAATGAATGGGGTTTTACTGCTATTTAAACATTTAGAGTCATCACCAGAAAAATAACACCAGAAAAATAACTTATTTGACAATTTTCACCTGTTTCAAGTCAATTTTCACTTGAAATAAGTAGAAAAATCTGCCAGTGGGACAATATTTATCTTCTCATTACAAGCAAAAAAATCTTGTTCCGCTGGCAGATTTTCCTACTTATTTCAAGTGAAATTCTACTTGAAACAGGTGAAAATTGTTGTTTTTCCCAGTGATGACTCTTGTTTTAAGTGTAATAAGATTTTTTACTAAAATGAGACATTTTAACTTATTTTGAGTTTTTGCAGTTATTGTTTTTACTACCTGTTTGTGTTTATGTGCTTTTGTGTGAGCTAATGTGTTTGTGTGCTCTTGTTCTTCATTTATGTTGTTAGTCATTATTCGAGTGTCATGGTTTTACTAATTGTTTGTACTCTGTGCTCTAGTGTTTTAGTGTGTTCTCCTTTAATGAGGTTAATCAGATTTTGACCAAATGCTAATACAATACGGGCCACGTGCACATTTTTACATTTCACATTTTCTTGATTAGTTCCTGCAATTTATTTTCTTTGCCTTTTAATAAGAACTAATAATAAATTGTGATTCAGCAGATAACCACAAACAATTGTTTCTTCAAATAACTCATCAATGTCTAATGTACAGTACATCAAAGTTGTGTCTATTTTCTATACTTGGACAGCCCTTGCAGTATTTTGTAATAAACTCCTTATTCTTGTTGCAGAAACTGAAGATGTCATTTTTAGTCGACTGGATCTACAGAGGATTTAGTAGTGTTTTACAACTCTTAGGTAAGTGCTTTCTCTTTTTTATTGCTCATCTTTAACAACGGCAACAATATTATAAGTATTTTAGTCCAAAGTTTGGGTCTAAACTAAAGCATGTGAGATGATTTTCAAGCAGAGCCAGACCAAGCTATCCTGAAAGTCATAAAAACTCTGTTCAGCTGAGAATAAGAAGTGGACTATATCATGTACGTATCATGTACCTGTATATAATGTACGTTGATGATTTTTTAACTGTTTCCAGGTCTGTACAAAAAGACTGGGAAGCTTGTTTTCCTGGGTCTTGACAATGCCGGTAAAACGACACTGCTGCACATGCTGAAGGACGACCGTCTAGGCCAGCATGTGCCAACACTGCATCCAAGTAATTAGTTGTTTGAGAAGTTATTTCTCTTTTATGAGTTTATAGTTCTGCCCAGTTTTCCCTGTTGATGGTTAGGATTTTTGTTTGGTCTTTAGGAAGCGTGTTACGTCCTTTTTAACACGAGACGTTTAGACTTCAAGTAGTTCAGGTTCTCAAAGAATTTGATTACGCTAATTTCAATTCAATTCAATTCAATTTTATTTATAAAGCGTCTAATACAACAAAAGTTGTCTCTAGGCGCTTTCCAGAGACCCAGAACATGTTTGTTCTGGGTCTCTGGAAAGACAATAATTTGTCCGTGCTGCTTAGCAAAACTGGCTACACTAAATACTGTTTATTGTTTTAAGAATCTACAAAATGATTGCTGCATTTCCCTTATCAATTAGTTTGATACATTGTCCTGTACAACATAGCTGTACAAGTGTTAGGTGTTACAGTATCACCTGTTGGATAGCAAGATAAAAATCAAAATGGATAAACAGTATTGTGTTTTGATGAATCCTGTGATGCCTAGAGCTTTTTCTTATGGTTCAGGTGAGACATTCAAAAGCATAAAAAGTTGTATTTTCTTTCTCACCAAGCCTCTGAAGAGCTGACAATTGGTGGCATGACATTTACCACATTTGATTTGGGAGGACATGTACAAGGTGAGATTTGCTTCCACTCCTGGAAATAATGAAGCACCACACAAATAGTTTGGTAATTTAGGTGTTTTTTATTTTTCTGAAGATTATCACATTGTACAACTCAGTTTCTGACAGCTTTTTCAGCATCGAATTTAAACGGTGAATTACTACCATCTCAACACTACATGGATGTTTCTTGCATCATCACCTGCATTGTTAGACTATTCATTCATTTTGTGTTAAAATGCAACAATTACAGGGTGGAGGCAGATGCATATTTACATTAAAGACCAACAATTTTACAAGTCCTGGTTCTTATTGCTGCCACAAGGTGTCTCACTAAGCCCCGCTCTACTTTTCTAGAGATTTTATGTTGAGACTGCTCAGGCAGATCTGAGCCTGTTCTATTGTAAACATTTGAACTGAACTTCGAAATAGAGAGATTGTGTCAGCTAAATGTGTACGTAATGAGAGAGGATTAACCATTTTAGTTTTCAGGGGAAATTATTGTGTTTTTATGTCAATCGCATTTATTCAATTAGATAAGATAGTTAACACTTCTTTAAATATTCAAAAGTAACATGTTGTGAACTTAATTGGTTGCGAGCTATAGTTAAGTTTCAGGCTGACTGGAGGACTAATCAGCCTGATTAACTGAAAATAGTTAATGAAAACAATGCAAAGCAGAAAACATGAATTTTGTCTATGCAGTAAAATGGAGTCAATTAGATATGAAAACACAATCCTATATTAAACTATATGGGGGATTGTTTGACTGTACAAACAGGTTGTAAAAGCCGCCATTACATTTTCTTCAATACATAGAGAAATCACTGTATTAGTAACTGATGAACAATAATTTATAGCAAGCATTGTTTCTAAACAATTTTTCCTTTGCTCATAGCTCGAAGAGTTTGGAGGAACTACTTGCCAGCTGTTAATGGAGTCGTCTTTCTTGTTGACTGCGCAGATCATGACAGACTCAGCGAGTCCAAGACTGAACTTGATGTAAGATTATTCAACTCTGTTATACGTTTGTTTTGTCTTTTTTTTCTCTCTTGATGCTTATGTTGTTGTTATTGTTATTTGTTTCAAGTCTCTCCTCTCAGACGAGACCATCGTCAACGTACCAGTGTTAGTTTTAGGCAATAAAATTGACCGCCCAGAAGCAATCAGTGAAGGAGGACTGAGAGGAGCTTTTGCTCTCGACTGTCAAGTCACTGGGAAGGTAAGCATGACACAAAGGAAGTGTTGTACATCAAAGTTGCATATGTGCAAGCACGTCTCACTGCCTGAGAAGCATCACCTTTATTTCATCTTCAATGTTATTAACAGGGAAATGTCTCTAAAAAGGACTTGAACAATCGCCCACTGGAGATTTTCATGTGCAGCGTGTTGAAGAAACAAGGCTATGGGGAAGGTTTCAGATGGTTATCGCAGTACATCGAATGACATGCAGGAGTGGAACGTTACCAGAGGGGGTTTAACTGACATGCGACCATGAACCATGATGACGACTGTCAACCAGCACATACTTCAAGTCATATTGTTAAGAACATATCCTTAACTGTTTTCTATGCAAACCTGAAAATTGGTTAATAGTGAATTGTCCTAAATGTGTTATCAATATGAGTGAGTCGCATGTTAATTATCCAAAATATGAGCAGCCAGATATTTTGCAAGAATGTAGATATATGTAAGCTTCAGTGTTGCATTATTTATTTAGCAGATGAGTTTCTCATTCAGGAATTGACTTGTTGGTGAATGATGAAATGCACAGACTCTTGGTGGTTGTGAGCAAGTTCCTGTCTGGCTGACTTTGAATTAAGGCTTGGCTTAGATTTTTTTTAAACAACGGAGAACTACAGAGGATTGATTTTACTTGATTGAATGTGGTGAGAAGGGCTATCTGCCTATGAAGCATAAAACCAAAGATCTATGCTAAGGACTTGCGTAAGCTGGGAGAAATTTGGGGGTTCAGCAGAATTGTATATGTGCTGAGCATTGAGCCAAAACTAACTTCAAATCTTATTCATGAATCCAAAGGTCAGAAAAGGCTTAATAACGGCACTTGTGATGAAGTTAAGTTAGTTAGCTTACCGATGAGCTTTGATTAATGTTTAGCTCGCTGCTTTCCTTGACCGCCCTTGTTTCGTTGTGTCATGATGTTCCACCCTTGAAATGTCAGAAAGCAATAAAGTGAGAAGAGCTGGCTGGACTGTAGCAGAGAACCCTTTTTGAGAGTCGTAAAGAATATATGTTCTTCCAAGTTTGTTCGTCCTCTCTGCTATGTTATTAAATATAGCTGCATTAAAAAAGGCGTTGATTTGAAGAGGCAACATTTTAATGTGAAAGTCTGCAAGTAAAGGTAAATAATATATTGAGTTGTCATCAGTGTACTTTTTGATTATCTGAAAAGATAGGAGAGTACACTAACAAACACTAATATGAAGTGAAAATTGATGTCCTTTATGTCTATGCATGAAAACCTGTTTAGATGTTTACAATGACCTTTTAAAGTATCTAACCTCATGACTTGAAATGGATAATAAGGAAGACCAGTATGCAATCTTTGTACCTTATTGACTGCATCTTGTATTAAAATAGTAAGCTTTAGATTATTTGATGTGTCAATATTTGTATCAGAGATAAACTGTATACAAAGGTTTTATACAGGAAAGTGTTTATGAAAATGTACAGTAGAACACATGAAAGAAATCTTTTTTTGTTTCTTTGAACAGAGTTCTGTACCTTTTTGATGATCTCCTGTAAATGATGTATTATCCAAATGTAGATTGTTGTACAGTAACTACCATTAATCAGGCACTATAAAGCACTGGAGTTGTTTATATCGGCATAGTCCTAGAATTAATATTTTCATTATCTGTAAAATAGTTTGAACTAAAAGGACGACCACAAAGTAAAAGAGTGAATTTAATCCATCCAACATGGTGTGTGCGTGTGTATTTTTGAATGAAGTCTGTATTGGAGTAGCTGCTCCTGGTTGCACGAGTAGCTTAACTCAAATGATGCTCACATCTTTGCATTACAAATTCTTTCATGATTTAGTCTTAATGATTCATATGTTATATCAGCCAACTTTAGCTAATGAAGACTTCAGCTGCCCTCGGCTTATAATGATCCCCCAAAAAAGTAACTTCAGAACCTCAATTTTTGCTGAGATGTACTGACTGACTTTTTTTTAAGATTTTTTATTTTTTTTCCCCCCCATTGCCGGCTTTTCAATTATTGCACACTCAGGACTGAAATTAGACCGAGAATAAGAATGTATGAGGTCTAGTCCAAGGCGCTGTAAAAAATTGAAATGGTGTGGAATCATTCATTGCCAGATTCACCACCCTCTGATTGTGTCGTCTGTCAGCCTGGTGATTCTGTGATGCCGTATGTATTCCGGCAGCCAAAGGCTGTCATTTGTTCTTCTAGCATTTGGTGGCGGCTGAGCGGCAAATATTCCCAACTGCCTGTGAGATACAACTCTGCAGTTTTTTTGTTTTTATTATTTCACTACACGCTTACAGGCTGAATGATGGCTTTGCACTTGCATACTTTGTTAAATGTAATTAATTCTGATGACACGGCTTACATGCAGTAATCATCAGAGCTGGAGGACTGAAAAAATGTTCACATTTACACAATTAGCTTGTGTTTTCTCCGTCAGAGAACTTCATGTATAGTAAGGCTTTTATATACTGTATATGTGTATACATGATCCGAGAGGGAGAGTTGTTCCTTAAATGTTCAGAAAAAGATGAAAACAAACGCGCAGCTTGGCTGCAGTGCCTTTATTAGTAAAGTGCTCGGCATAGAAGTACATTCTTACTAACATGCAATACTAGAAACAAACAAACAAACATCTGGCCCATCAAGCATGAATGAAAACATGGCAACAATATTCTCATAGAAAAAAATACAGTGTGAATTCAAGTATACGCACAGAACTTCAAGTAATGCACATATATAGATTTTTTTTATGAACACAAAATACAGTACAGTATTTTAAGTGATGCATCTTTTAAGATGATTTTAGAGTAAGCAGAGCACAGTGACTTCTACAGTGGGAGCAGTCTGGGTCCTTGAACCAGTAATGTAGCTTCAAGTGCATGTTCCCACTTACTTCTGAAAATAAGAACAATCTCAAAACTGCTATGAGGTGTGTTGCACCTCAGTCGTAATGGTGGCTTGAAACCATAGTGATCTGAAATCCTGTAAGCTGGTTTTCCAGTTCTTTTGCCTTGGATTTTTATACATAATTGGCTTTTAAAAATACATAACCACTGAACTCCTTCAAATGCACAGTTTGACAATTTGGAAAATATGTTCACTTACTCTGTACCCAAAGTTAAAAACTGATATCATCACTGGATAATCTTTTCTTTGCTTAAAGAAACATTTGCTTCTCTATACTCATCTGGCTAAATAACAGAGGTTTGTATTTTTCATCATCACTGGGTCTTCTGGAAGGTAGATTGGATGTACTTCTTCTTTTAGTTCTGATTTAGTCCCAGCTCAACTTCCCAAGGAATGACAGCGTTTTGGCTGCAACATGCTCCTCTGATGTCACCAGCTGGTTTAGCTCTTTCTGCTATGTGGTGTCTGATGCAAGAATGACGTTGAGCTCAAACCCCGCACAAGAGGACACGTAAAGCTGCAGAGGTCCAGATCGCAATCTGGTTCTCCTCTCCTCCACGTATAAACCCACTGTGCACAGGCAACCTGTTACCAAAATGACTGATGGGGGTGGTCACAAGAAGCAGGAGAAACTCTGCAGGGGGGATTTGAGGCTACGGACTGGGATTTGATGATGTCATGACTGAATATTCTACTTTCAGTGTTCAGAGCAACATCCCCATCAGAACGGTGACGTAGTTCCTAACTAACTAAAATAGCTGCTCAAAAAGAAAAAGAAAAAGCTTTCAAGGAGGGAGACAGGAAGTTATTAAGGAGTCAAGATTAGAGCGAGGAATGTGTACAGGAAAAAGTTGGAGAGCAAGCTCCAGAAGAACAGCTTATCAGATGGAATGAGTCAGGAATGACATAGATCGAAGCCTGTACAGAGACAATGAACCCAACGTTCTCCAGTAGGTTCAGGTCAGAGAAAAGCCCAGCATTCTCCTCACCTGCACCTTCTCAAACAGACCTCTCACCCTCCCTCTACCCACAGTTCATCAGTATCTCCAGCCAGAGCCGTCTGGGAGATTTGCGAGGCCATGTGTGAAATGCCCGGGGGGGGGGCCATTTCGTGAAATTTTTGGGTTTTTCGGGTCGGATTGGGTGTCTATATGCGCAATTTTAACTCTCCAATTAGCAAAATACTGGATACCTTCCCCTGCCTCATCATCATCTCTTGCCTCGACGCGGGGCCCCACGGCTGCTTGAGACCCGGTCGGATCGGTGATTTTTGTAACAAATTTATCAAACGAGCCTTTCAGAGAGGCATTAAACTCTTCCATTTTCTTTAGTTTTTTTCTTTTTTCATCCCCTGATGGAAATTTCCTGAATCTGTCTCGTTCTCTCGACATTGTGTGACAGTTTGTCCCAACTCCACCCGTCTGGATCAGAGTAGCTTGTGTCTGCGCTTGGTCTGATCAGTTGTATTGAACAACAGACACGCGCATCATTGCACATATATTTATTGATATGCACAGACTAGTACACATTTAGGTCTGTAATGGAACGTGACTGTTGATATTTATAAGGGAAAAAACGGAAAAAAAAAACGCCCATAGCGCGAGGCCCCGTGCGGTCGCACGGTTCGCACACCCCTTGCTGCGGCCCTGTCTCCGGCAGTTAGGTGAAGAGGCAGCTATTGAGATTCAACCAGAACAAGGCCGCGGATCCAGATGGCGTCGCCTGAGTCCTGAAGGTCCGTGCAGCTCTGTGGGATTCTGAAGCAGCTCTCTAACCTTAGTTGAGCCAGGAGAGGACTTCAGGGCTGTGTCTTGTCCCAGTACCAAGGAAATGTCAGCCATTGTCTTTAAACAATGACAGAGCTGCTGCCCTAACGTCACACATCATCACTCACACATGAAAGTCCTGGGGGGGGAGTTTTATCGGCACACCTGGACAACAGAATAGACTGGAGACGCGACAGCCACGCTGTCTAAAAGTAGCACACAGTGCTTCCTGAAAAAGCTTAGGTCCTTCAGTGTTTGCAGTGAAAATGTATGACTTCTATAACTCTGCTGTGGAAAGTGCGAGCACGTCTGCAGTCATCTGTTGGGGGTAGCAGCATCAGAGCCGGCGACTTAAAAAACTCAAACTGTTCTGTTCTGGAGCCTCTGGAGGTGATCGTGCAAATAGTAACCCAGATGTTTTAACTGCAGTATCTTCAGTGACAGGCTTCTTCGTATCTGCCGCCCACAGCTACAACCCTCTGCAATAACTCTTTGAACAGACTCGAATCCTGACAGTTACTGCAACGTATCATTTACCGTCGGGGTTTGATTAAGAATTATTGAGTTGAATTGATTATTCTCTGTGGGTTTGAGCCATCTCTCTGATTTTCAACCATCTAAAGACCAAAATGAAGGTTAATCCGTGTCCTGCGGAGTGTGTTAGCTGCTGGGGGGAGGCTTCTGCTGTGTAAAGAATAGCAGTGCCATGGGGGTTGTACCTGGCGTAAAGCTATATATCAACAAGATTATCAATGTTATTCCCTCCACATCAAGGCTTTTATTGTTGTGGTGGATCAAAGTTTCTTCAAAGGTCGCCTGTACCTCTACATTTCAGCAATAAACACATCATATAATGCTTTCTTAAAATTAATGGAAAAAGAAAAAAAGCACTATATTAACGACTGTTTCTTTCTCGAGTGCTGCGAATTCTTACATGGTGGAAAATAAGACATCTAAGAAATAAAAAGCAAAGCAACTGTTTCTCCCTTTCAAGCTTTTAAGCCAACTTAAGCTGGTCCTCTTCTCACTCGTGCCTCAATATTTATCCAAATGTGGTGCTGAACATCTTTTCTAACCCTCCTTTTAAGAGAGCAAGCAAGCTCATCCCCCAAAGTGTCAAACTGCTCGTTTCACATCTGATCTCTAGTATTTCCAATGGGACAGCGACTCTACTACTCAAGCAACTGTTATAACACAATACAAACATTACTTGTAATCTCCATATGCATAAATGACAAGATAAGAATTTTGATGGACTTTAGCTACTTATGGTGCAGTCAGTGGCTACCCCTTTTTTTTAGGACAGAAACTCACAAAGCTCTGTTGCTCGAAAACATAAAAGAATGAAGCATTTACACACATATCAGATTATAAAAATTAAAAAATTAAAAATCAAAAGAAAAAAAAACAACAAAAAACACTTGTCATTATCTTATCACTCCATTTGCCCGGGCACCACAAACCCCACCAGGGCAATCTCGCTTCTCCCCCGTCTGATCCTTAAATCTTTTGCTTTTAGGAGAGATCCAAGCCTGTTCATTATTCAGGCCGGTATAGCTTTGCTCTCCACCTGTGTCTCCCAACAGTTCTACCAGATGTAACCTCCATCGTCTGCCTCACCCTCCTCCTCTTCCTCTTCCTCCTCTGCTTCTTCTCCGTTGTCCTCTGCCTCCTTCTCCTCTTCATCTTCCCATCCTACTCCACTCCCGAGATCTCCAGAATATCCAGCTACTTCATCTGAAGGAGTACAAAAGCATGCAGGCCTTTAAAACAGTTTGCCTAGACCAGGGGTCGGCAACTCGCGGCTATAGAGCAGCCCTAGTGGCTCCCTGGAGATTTTTCAAAAATGTTAAAAATCTTTTTTTTTTTCCTTTTTTTCTCTTTTTTCCTTTTTTTCTTCTTTTTTCTTTTTTTCTTCTTTTTTTCTCTTTTTTTCTTCCCTTTTCCTTTCCTTTTTAATCTCAACATTTCGAGATTGTACTTCAACATTAATCTCGACATTTCCACTTTTTTCCACTTTTTTCTCAAAATTTTTACTATTTCCTTGACATTTTGACTTTTTTCTCAATATTTCGACTTTTTTCTCGAAATGTTGACTTTTTTCTCGACATTTCGCCTTTTTTCTCGACATTTTGACTTTTTTCTCGACATTTCGACTTTTTTCTCAACATTTCGACTTTTTTCTCGAGATTGTACTTCAACATTAATCTCGACATATCCACTTTTTTCTCAACATTTCAACTTTTTTCTGAAAAATTTTGACTATTTCCTCGACATTTTGACTTTTTTCTCCACATTTCGCCTTTCCCCATTTGCCTTCATTCTAAGGCTGATACAAGACTTTTCATTTTTTGCGGCTCCAGACCTATTTGTTTGTTGTGTTTTTGGTCCAATATGGCTCTTTCAACATTTTGGGTTGCCGAAATTTTCAAAATTTTTCTGGCGGCATTTTGAATAGTTGAACTTGAGTAGTATTATTGAGATCACTTCTTGCCTATAGTTATAACCAGTACTTGAGTTGTAAAAAAAAAATCAGGGGGGATGGTGGATTTTATCATATGGGGACAGATAATTTGTGCTGATTACAAATAATATAATGTATTACAAATAATATCAGTGACCAAAACACCTGCAGAAATACTGCAGGAATGACATAGCAGCAGTTAAATGCAGCCTTATGTAAGCTTTAAATATCCACTGGGCTTACATCTAATACATCAAAACACAACAATAAAAAACAGTTTTCTGAACTTATCAATATGACTCTGTCCTTCACAGGATAAGTAAAATGGATCACTGCAAAAACTCAAAATCTTAACAAGAATATTTGTCTTATTTCTAGTTAAAATGTCTCATTTTAGTAAAAAAATCTTATTAGACTTAAAACAAGACTCATCACTGGAAAAAAGAACAATTTTCACCTGTTTCAAGTAGATTTTCACTTGAAATAAGTAGAAAAATCTGCCAGTGGAACAAGATTTTTTTGCTTGTAATGAGAAGATAAATCTTGTCCCACTGGCAGATTTCTCTACTTATTTCAAGTGAAAATGTACTTGAAACAGGTGAAAATTGTCAAATAAGTTATTTTTCCGGTGTTATTTTTCTGGGGATGACTCTAAATGTTGAAATAGCAGTAAAACCACATTCATTGATGAAATGACATAAGGGATGGAAAGGAGGGATGGCAGTTTTACAGGGGGGATGATTTGGACCGTTTTTATTTCATTTCATTTTATTTATCTCATCCCCCCTCAACTCCAGTACTGGTTATAACCATCTACAGCGACTCTTTAACTATACAAAATCATTAACTGGTTCGCAAATTCACATTGCTGATGTTTGTTTTATTAAATAAAAAAGAAAGACACATTGTAGTTCCCTTTAAGAGCCCATGTTTTGTAACAACAGCATTTATTTTATGTTATACATCCCTGCAGCATTTATGGTCATCTGTCTGAAATGTAATATATATTCTATTTTAGCTCTCTGTCTCTTTAAGACCAGTCATCAGAGAGGCCTTTGCTCTGATTGGTCATATCTGGTGAGGTGCAGGTAGACTGTTTCTTTGTTTGAGGTACTTGTATCTCCAGGACAAACCATCTAACGTCCGGGCTGAGTCTCATGCAGCTGTGACTCGTTGTAGTTCCTCAACTGGCCGCTAGAGGCTGGATCCAAAAGCGAGTCAATCTCCCACGTTAAAATGTCAGGTGTTGTGTGTGTGGTCACAAATGTTTACACCCATGACAACTCCAAGTGGGGGTCATTTGTATTTGTACCACACCAGGAGAATTTATATAAAGGAATACATTTATTTCTAATATGATTGTTTGACAGCCAATGGCGAGCCGTTATCACTTCCTCATCCGTAATCATCATGCTGTTTGTACAAACCCAGCATCTGCTAAATGAGACTTTTGATTTGTTTAAGTTAAGTTTAAGTTACATTTTTATCTTTGTATATGTTGGCTTATAATAACCCAGTTTGAGATGTTGACTTTATTTTTTCTTATCTCAGTGGTTCCCAAACTTTTTTTTGCCAGGCCCCCCTTTTGAACGTAACAGCATTTTCAGATTTTCAACCTGACCAGCTCACAGAGATTGAAACAACAACAATACAAACAGGAGCCAAAATCTGAACATTTGCTCTACAAAAATGACACCTTTAATCCCCACATCTTTTCAGTGATGTGAGTGGGCTTGCTTCATGTGTGCAACACATTTCTTTTTTTTTTTTTTTTACTGTACAATACAGTATGCATTACTTTCAACATATTTTTTTCCAAAAATAACCAGCTCCCCGAGGAAAAAAAAACTGCAGCAACAGCTAAACAAATAATCAAAATTTCAACAATTGCTCTGCAAAAATGTCAGCTTTAATCTCCACACCTTTTCAGTGAGTGGGGTGGGCTTGTTCATGTTACAGATCCCCCCTATTTCCTGTCTCTCTCTCTCACTGCACATATGTATTGAAGGCAAAATCTTAAAGAAATAAAAAAACTTAAATTATTATTATTTTTTTAAATTAATCTACCTTCCAACCGTCGCGCCCCCCCCCCTGCAATAGCGCCGCGCCTCCCCCTAGGGCAGGGGTCGGCAACCCATAATGTTGAAAGAGCCGTATTGGACCAAAAACACAAAAAACAAATATGTCTGGAGCTGCAAAAAATGAAAAGTCTTGTATCAGCCTTAGAATGAAGGCAACACATGCTGCATGTTAACTGGGGGAAGATTTTTTTTTTCATTATGCAATTCGAGAAAAAAGTACAATCTTGAGAAAAAAGTCAAAAGTTCGAGAAAAAAGTCAAAATTTTGAGAAAAAAGTCAAAATTTCAAGAAAAAAGTCAAAATTTTGAGAAAAAAGTCAAAATTTCAAGAAAAAAGTCAAAATGTCGAGAAAAAAGTCGAAATGTCAAGAAAAAAGTCGAAATGTCAAGAAAAAAGTCGAAATGTCGAGAAAAAAGTCAAAATGTCGAGATTAATGTTGAACTACAATCTCGAGAAAAAAGTCGAAATGTCGAGATTAAAAAGGAAAGGAAAAGGGAAGAAAAAAGAGAAAAAAAGGAAAAAATTAGGAAAAAAGAAAAAAAAGAAAAAAAGAAGAAAAAAAGAGAAAAAAGAAGAAAAAAAAGGAAAAAAAGAAGAAAAAACAAGGAAAAAAAGGTCAAACATTTTTGAAAAAGCTCCAGGGAGCCACTAGGGCGGCCGTAAAGAGCCGCATGTGGCTCTAGAGCCGCGGGTTGCTGACCCCTGCTCTAGGGGGAGCGCCACCCAGTTTGGGAACCACTGTCTTATCTTATTCTTTTATTTTGTTTTTATTTGAATTCTCTTGGTGTTCAGCACTTTGGCAATCTGTGTTGTTTTAAAGTGCTTTATAAATGAAATTGAATTGAGTTGATTTCACCGCCAAGAATATGTCAAACAGTATATTCTGCTGTAAACGGCTGCTGGCAGTTCTGGAGATATTTCAGCGAGAATCCATTGATGGAGCTGGTAGCCAAAGCTAAGTTTGATTGACAGATGGTGGGCGTATTCCCATCGGCTTCCTGAGCAAAATGGCTGCACCGCGTAGGAAGAAAAAGAGGCTTCAAAACCCCTTTTCACAAACCCATGGGTCACGTGACCCAACGCTTGTCCGTTGTTGTTTACAGTCTATGGACATCCCAAAGTACTGTAGCCACTGGCTCCAGGGGATTTTTAAGAAATAAGAAACATTTGTAAATTTATTGCCACAAGCTGGATTTTTCTTTTAGATACCAATAAAGAAAATCAGAACAAATACAAAAGGGCTCCTTCAGTTTGGACTGTGAGAAAATGGGTGTTAAACAGTTAATGAGCACATGCATTAAAAACCAATTCACTGGACTAGAAAAAAAATCTCTCAGTGTGAGAGATGTTTGATTTCTAAACGCCTCCCACTTACCGCACTCAAGGTTGCCATGGATTCTGGAGCCCATCAGCTCTTCCCCATGCTGGTCCACACACCAGCACTCTCCTCGGCTCTGGTCGCACTGCATTTTCCTGTAGTAGCCATCCTCGTCACAGCTGGGGATGTACATCCCTGCAAAAGCATGCACGTACACGCTCATTCCTGCTTCTTCAACCTCTGTAGTACAGAGTCTGTACTGTCATCACACATTGATATCACATATTGATGAGTGAGATGAGAAGAAAAAGTCAGAAAATGAGAATGACTGCGCACCTTCGTGAGCCACTGATAAGACCGTTATATCAGGAGAGAGCTTTTATGGGAGAGAATATCACAGACTTGTTTGTTCCACTGAAGCAAAGACATGTCGACGGATGTAATTTCACACAGTATGTTGGGAGGATGTGTTTCCTTATGCTGTGAGAACGGGATGTTAACATGTGGTGACAGCCTCTGTGACAGATCCCCTCTTTTTCAGCCTCCCACAGGACGCTGTTGTCAAACCCGGTGCAAAGTTCTCTAACAAGGACCAACCCTCCCAAACCACAGACTGAGAAGACAGGAGAAGTGAGAAGCACTGGGCCTCAGGGATGGAAGAACAGATCTGAAGACAGAAAAGCAGCTGTGTGACATGAGTGGATGCTGTAGTGTAGCATTTCTTGCGGGGGTCATATGATGAGGATATTGCTTTTTTTACAAAAACAGCACTGCCCCCTAATCCAACCCAGCTTGATTAGGAGCCTAATCCTTCCTGCCTTTGCGCTTTTGATCTCTTTAATGAGCCTTCTCAGGCTTCTCGCCTGCCTTTTGCTACATCTGTTCACTGAGAAATCTGGAAAACGAAGCAGCATGTTGGAGTGGGATGCAGCTTTGACAGGGTCTGAGATGAGTAAGCGATGAGTTCCTGTCCAAAATATGTCTAAATGCAAATGTATGATATCAAAAAAAAAATTCAAAATTTTGTATTGCTCACTTATTTTGCCTTATTTTAATTATTGTGTCGAAGTTTGGGGGAATACATACACAACAAATATCAAGCCTTTGTTTATTTTACAGAAGAGAGCAGTACGGATCAGACATAAAAAGGAGGCAAGAGAACACACCAATGGACTTTTTATCAATGCAGGATTAATTAAACTTAAAGATATTATTGAGTTACAGACTTTATTGGTTATGTTCAAGGCAAAAAGCAGAATATTGCCTGAAAATATAGAACGTTTTTTTGTGTTTAGTTCAGAAGATAAGAACCATAGGAGGAAATTTGATTTTAAACATCTGTTTGCACGCACCACTTTAAAACAAATGTGTATTTCAGTATGTGGTGTAAAATTATGGAACTCCTTAACAACTGATTTAAAGGATTGTACAAATATTCACCAGTTCAAGAAATTGTATAAAGACCACACAATTAGACAATATGAATTTAACGGGTAAAATATATTTTGTTGTTTTTGTTTTTATATTGTTGGTGAGTCAGTGTGTATGTTTTCTTAGTTTTTTTGTTTTGTTTTTTCATTATTTCTTTTTTTTTTGGTATTATATAAGTAGTGATTGTTGAACAGACGGACAGACCGTCTTCATACGAATTGTTTTATTTTTTTTGAGAAAGGGGCTTGGTATATAAGGCTTTCTTCTTCTTGCCCCTTTTCCATCATGGAATGGAACATGTGTGAACTATTTCCATGATATGGAATAAATAAAAATGAAATGAAATGAAATGAAAATGAACGTTATCCATTATACAAAGAAAAAAAAAAAAGCATTCACCAGGTCTCTTCTTGGCAGCTTCCAGTACTTGGATCCTCTCCAGCTCAGCCAGGCACGGTGGCTCTGTGAGAATCAAACAAGAAAAGTGATGATGGACAAAACCGAAAACTGCTCTCCTCAAACTTAATCTCAATCAATGCGCTTCATAATTACACTTTCTGCTCATATCGATTTGTTTAAGAAGTCTTCTATTTGATTCCCCGGAGCATGATTGATCGAGGAGAGCTTAGGTGAAAGAACATATGGATGCAGTCTGAGAGGAGTAAGGAAATGAGCTCAAGCTCTTTAACACATAAATAGAAACAGAGAGAAAGATGTTTTGTATTAGCCCAACAAATCTACCCAAGCATTTCTATGCAGAAATATTTCAGCATATGCTCAAGTGACAAATTAAGAAAACACCACTTTAAAATAACACAGATTAAATCCGCTTCTAAGAAAGCAGCGTGCCATAAAAACATGATTAGTTAGCGTTGTTTCTGAACGTCAACCTCTGACGGCCAAGAATCGATTAGGTAGTCAGTTTGATCCATTGCATGTTGGTTAAATGCTTGATCAGTCGAATGTGCAACCCGCAAATGAGGTGACCTGTATAATTATTCTCAATTTATTTAGCAAAGGTCAAATGGTGCTGATGTTGCACTTGTGTGGAGGTGATGCGTGTTTCCATGGAAACACTTGATCACTTTATACGAACATTTTCAGCTCGGATATGCTTTAAACGTCAAAAGAGTTGGTTCTGTTATGGCTATTTTCCTCTGCTTTTTTTTTTTTTATAATAAAGTCTGATCTCAACCTACACTCTGATATTCAACACCTGCAAGACAAGTGTGGAAGCTTCTCACAAGAGCATGAAGTACCAGCAGAGAAGACCCCTGACAGTACCTTCTAATAGCTGGCAATGTGCATTGAAGCTGTAAAAATATAAATTACTAAAACAAATCAGTTCATGGCCTCTTCTCTTAGAGAATCACAAGACTAAAATAAACCTGCAAACTTAGGACAAAAGGACATCAAATGAGGTTGACAAGCTTGTTGTTACTAGCTGTGAATAGACACTTGATCATGCTGGGTAATAGACACAAAACCATTGCAATCCTATACAAGACAAAAGAACTTTTAAATCAGAAATCCACTTACATACTGTACTGTTCACTCATTGTTCCATACATTACTTACTGTGTGGAGGTATGGGGAAATACTTACATAACAAACATTGATCCAATAATTCAATTACAAAAGAGATCCATAAGAATTGTAAATAATTGAAAATACTGCGACCCAACAAACCCACTCTTCATTAAACTAAATACCTTAAAATGTGTAGATCTAGTTAGGTAAGGACTTCTCTTATAATGTATAAGGCACACAACAACCTACTTCCTTACTGCAATCAGGAAATGTTTTCACCCGGAGAAAGTCGGTATGAACTCAGGGGAACTTGTATGTTTAAAAAAATAAAGGTAAGGACAAACTTTAGAAGTAGATGTGTTTCTGTTAAAGGGGTAAACTTGTGGAATAGTCTCTGTGATGAGCTCAAAATGTGTAGTTCTATCCCCAAATTTAAAAAAATGTTTAAACTTAGGGCAATTGATAAATATAAACTATGACCAAGAGCAGCTTCTCCTGTAAATCCTCTATATCACATGGCTTTTGTTGTAATTGATCTGTGTAATACTTTTTATTTTGATTTGTTGTGTTGTGATGTATTGTAAAAAAGGGTAGGCATTATATAAGCTACGGCTTCAGTCTACACCTTTTTTGGTTCATTTATTTATATATCCAGCTGTACTGTGGTGCATGTTTTGATTGACTAATGGACCAAAATAAAACTAACTAACTAACTAACTAACTAACTAACTAACTAAGTAACTAAGTAACTAAGTAAGTAAGTAACTAACTAACTAACTAACTAACTAACTAACTAACTAACTAACTAACTAACTAACTAACTAACTAACGTATTTTCTGGACTATAAGCTGCACCTGCATATAAGCCGCATTCACTCTATTTAAAAAAATAAAAATAAAACAAAAGATATACAAGCCGCATACGCTCTATTTAAAAAAAAGATATGCAAGCCGCAGATATTTATGTTGTTAGATTAGATATTTACTACATGTACAGAACCATTTTTAACTGTAAATGATGTACATGTTTGTACCTAAATGATCCTTTCCTAAGAGTCTTTTAACACGGCAGCAACTTTGCTGATTAAAACAGGACAGAACCAAGAGAAAATAACCGGTATTTATTTATCTGTTTGAAATCTGCTTCTACCTACTTCTATCTGCTAAAGAAGAAGTAGCATATTCTTCTTTGCATTTATTTTGTCTTAGTTTTGATTCTAATTTCGGTTAGAGCGCCCCGAGTGGTGGAAGAAAAATCCACAGAATAACCTTTGTATAAGCCGCATGGTTGAAAACCTATGAAAAAAGTAGCGGCTTATAGTCCAGAAAATACGGTAACTTGTTTGTTCCTAACTCAGCTGACGACTGACTCTTCTGAAAGAATGGTGGAACATAACTGTGACTGAAGTCTCATGTGTGGCCACATTTTCACTGTCCGGATGCCACAGATTGTTTGGGTTGACTCATTATCATTCAATGTTCTTTAGTGTTCACCTGGTTTATTTTCATCCCAATTCAAAATGATCAAAATAACTCTGAAGAAACTGACAGCAGTACTTCTTTCTATGTCTCCCCCTGAGGTAACATTGCTTTTATTTTGCCGATTTAAAGATTTGACTCAAAATAGATTGTGTTTTTTCTGAGTGGAAATCCCTTCACTCACTTTCCCTCCAGAAGCAGAGGCACCACTCCGCCGTAGAGACCTTCCCATCCTTGTAGCTGTCACAAGAGTTGAAGAAAGGTCGGATGCAGACCTCGTACTTGTCCAGGTTAATCGCAGCCAGCTCGGCTTGGTCCAGATACAAGTCGTTGTTGGTGTCCAGTTTTGAGAACATCCAGCCGATGGAGTCCTTGCAGCTGGCGATGAGGCTTTTATCCAGCGCTAATAATAAGCACACACAGTATTGTAGCGTCTGTTTATAACACATCTCTTTGAATCAGCAGTTGATGTGGATTGTTGTAAGGCAGTTTAGTGTCTGACCTGAAGCAGTGCCAGCTCCGGGCTTGCCAGAGTTATTCTGCTTGGCGTTTCCGTGAAGCAGCTGGAACCAGTCTCTCAGGCGGTCGCCCAAGTCTGCCAGGTCTTGGCCGGTGCAGCTCTCTGGAGGAACAAATAAGGGAAACCCCACCATTCAAAACGCTGGCAGATGGATGAAAGACTGTTGCTTTGCAGCACTCTCACAGATGGGCAATGGATGGCACCGGTTCCCCTTCACTGTAAAACAACTAAAATTAAATACTGTACCCCCCTCCCGCCCCCCCTCTGTATTGTACATTTATCTTGCCATATCTAAATTATTGTGTGGAAGTGTGGGGTAATACCTATGTACCGTATTTTCTGGACTATAAGCCGCACCTGTATATAAGCCGCATCCGCTCTATTTAAAAAAAAAAAAGATATGCAAGCCGCAGATATTTATGTTGTTATATTAGATATTTACTACATGTACAGAACCTTTTTGAACTGTAAATGATGTACATGTTTGTACCTAAATAGATCCTTTCCTAACAGTGTGTTTTAACACGGCAGCAACTTTGCTGATTAAAACTGGACAGAACCAAGAGAAAATAACCACTATTTATTTACCGGTATCTATTTATCTGTTTGAAATCTGCTTCTACTTCTATCTGCTAAAGAAGAAGTAGCGTATTCTTCTTTGCATTTAACTTGTCTTACTTTTGATTCTAATTCCGGTTAGCACTCCCCCTAGCGGTGGAAGAAAAATCCACAGAATAGCTGCACCTTTGTATAAGCCGCATGGTTGAAAACCTATGAAAAAAGTAGCGGGTTATAGTCCAGAAAATACGGTAAGTAACATCTCTCCTCTGTTTGTGCTACAGAAAAGAGCAGTGAGAGTCATTCACAGCGTAGGCATCAGAGAACCATCAAACAGATTATTTATTTCGGCAGGTTTGTTGAAAATGGCGGATATAGTTGAACTTCAAACTTTAAAAATAATGTTTAAACCAAAAAATAGATCGTTACCAGAACAGTTACAAAATTTGTTCAGATTGGAGGATGAGGACAACAGACTTAAACTTGATTTCAAACATACTTTTGCAAGGCTAAACATAAAACAAATGTGTATTTCTGTTACAGGTGTACAATTATGGCATGGACAAAGCAAGGAACTGAAAAGTTGCACAAGTTTGTATCAACTTAAGAAAATGTTTAAAAAAGAAAAGATAAGTGCCTACAAAAAAGAAGAAGGAGAAGAGTAGTATTTTTGCTTGTTTTCTTGTTATAAATATATGTATAGATAGATTGGTGTTCAGTAAGTCAACGTAATTGTATTAACAGAGAGGGGCAGGTATCATAAGTTTTCTTCTTCCTGCTCCTTTTCTTTCATGGTGATAATGTGTACTTCATGGAATTTTGTACAGCATTATTAAGAAAATATACCATGAATGGAATAAATGAAATTAAATGAAATTAAATGAAATGAAAAAATAGCAATAATAAAAAGGTAAAACGATAAAAATACACTTTCAATTTCAAGCCACTCTCCCATTCCGGGCTACAGATGAAAAATATTTCATGTGTTTGATTAATGAGTATTTTCTTGTGCCCGAGAGACTGACCGATCAATGGTGTTTGGCCGCATTGATAGATAGTGCGCACTCTAAATAATTAATTACTACATGATTGAAATAGCAGTTAACCACATGGGGGATATTTGGCTAACAGTAATCTCTGAAATCGGTGAGTATCGATCCCAAATGATAAACAAGCCTTCGTTCGATTTCTTCTGCGAGAAAACTGGAGCCCCATCCTACAGATAGAAAAGCTTTATGTGTGGTCGCAAGTGTTGTGTCGTTCTTTGAAATCCTGACTCGTTAAAGGGATGACAGTGATGAGGGATGGAGAGATTTGAGTCGCAAAATGAAGATGCCTGTAGGAGGTGAAGAAAAATGCACTTGCCTCGTTTTGTGTCAGCACTCGTAGCAGAGGCCGGGGTGCAGGGGCAGAATCCGGTACACATGATGCTCACGTCTTTGCCTGTGAGGCAAGACTGCTGCTCCAACTTACACTGGAGGGAGGGGCGAGAAAGGCAAGTATGCAGGTGAAATATTTATGAGGGTGACCGCAGGAAAAAAGATTGCTCATTCAGACGAAACACTGCACTTAGGGAAATGCTGCAAGAATGAGCTGTCATTTCCTACTGTCTTCTCAAGCACAAGGTCAAAATTAAAAACTATACATAAATCAATAGAGTGCTGGCCGTGGCTGGTCTACAGTGATGACGTCCAAGGCAACGTCAGTCATTAATCAACACTGAGCCTTTGTGCCTGTTCTCTGATGATGAACTGTCCTGCATCGCCGTACATGTCAGCACAGCGGGAAACTGGACTTGACTGGTCTCTTCTCGTTATTTAAAAATTACGACACTGCCACTCTCAGTTTTTCAAATGGTAAAACACTTCAATAATGAGTCAAAAGTAGTAATTCTATCTTCAAGTTTAAGGAAATGTTTAAATAAAATACTGTAAATAAATATAAAACACTATAAATATAAAGTATACTATCAAAAACATTCTAGAATGTGAAACGTCAATTTGATATTTTGTCTTACTTATTTTTGTCTTTTTTATGTATTGTTTGTTTCCACGGAGTAAAGCTGTCTCATATTTTAGCTGATCATAAGAAAAAAAGGGTAGGCACTATAAGCTACGACTTAAAGGAGCATGAGGCTCCTTTTAAGTCTCTGGAAAGCGTCTAGAGACAACTTTTGTTGTATTAGACGCTATATAAATAAAATTGAATTGAATTGAATACTAAAGTCTTCAATAAAACCTGAAAAAAATTGCTATATTTATCGCTGGTCACCTTTTTTGAAAAAGCGAGACGGGTCTGAAAACTCGCTAAATATAGTGACAAAGTTGCTAACAGGGCAACACTGACGTCAGCTCACTAGCAACAACTTCCACTCTATGTTGAAAGTCTACTCCCCACCTGACATAAACTGTTAAAGAAGCATGAGGCTCCTTTTAAGAAATGAGACTCTCTAGCGCCACCCTTCGCCAAGATGGCCGTCGGGGGTACTGCAGCCAACAGCAAAGCCGGCACGGGAGAACGGGGAGAACGCGCATGCAGCGTCATGTGACGTCACATCCGCAGGACAGCGCGGGAAATTCGGGCCCGAATTGCAGCACATTTTGCAGCACACAGCCTGTTCAAGGCAAAGGAGAGATACACTAGAGGGCTCATTCTTTTCGGTTTGGAACGCTTCATCTGACATTATTACTAGAAAACTTAAAATGTATACAGATTTTTTTCATAAATCCTGCCTCAAGCTCTTTTAAGCCTACACCTTTTCGGCAAAAGAAATGTTTTTTTTTTTTTTTTTTTACCTTTTCATCTTGTTTTGTAAAAAGTGTGTACAAGCCGAAATAAAGATTCAAAGACAAAGACAAAGACAAAAGGAGAAAAAAGAAAGTCAGTGCTATCATGGAGGTTCCAAATATTTTGCTTTACCTCCGAAGCGTAGTTGTGTCCATCAGTACCACATACAGGTGAGGAAGCAGCCACAGGACAGGGCTTGCAGGTGCTGCTTTCATGGTGCTCCAGCTGCCCGGACTGTCTCACTCTGAACCCAAGAAGAAAAAAATATAGCAAATGTTTAATGGTCATTGCATCCGTACACATCAATGTAATTTTGTTTGCATCCACATTCTTCAAAACCTTTTTCACTCATATGTGCTGCTACGTGAAGGCCAGACGCATGAGTTTGAATATTGGTGTTTAAAAATAGATTATATGCCTCTTCAATTCAGATAAATGGAGTAACTTGTGACATTTCAACTAAGTCATTTGCGCATGTCTATGAGGGACTTTATTATGCACTCACTGGCTATCTGAGTGAAATGCAATTTAAAATGTTTCATTTTTGTTCCACAAAAATAATAATTTCATGCCTTAAAACTCCTTAGATATAACTCAATGTCTTTATTAAGTCTGCGTGGACTTTGAAAGTTGCTATCCTAATTGCTTAATTGCTCTCCTGCAGAACTGGGTCACTGAAATGACGCGACACTGCATGGTAGCAATTTCAAAGCATATATGCGTACTCATCTGAGAGTCCAACTTGGCAAATAAACAGAATCGTTTCCTAGCTTTTGTTTTCTTGAATACCCTCCCTGTTTAGATCTGTGTTTTTCCAGGATTTTCATTGTTAAACTGCAGCTCAAAACAGCTCCCTTCAGCCACAGCTTTGGTTTATTATTTTACTCATGTCTTACAGCGTATAGAAACCACAACATGGGTACATTAAGAAGACACACATACACAAAAAGTTTGTGTTACCATTGAAAGCCCCGGGCAACAAAAACTCTGTTTCAACCTACAATCCTGAGGCAGATATCCACGCGCTCCGCCATATGAAACCTAAATAATACTAACTAAGATACTACATTTGTAGTTTGGGTGAACTGATCCAATATTAACCAGCTTGCTGGGGTCAAACCCAGAGTTTAAATCTTCTTTAATGTTTTGTTGTTGCTTCATCCTCCGCACAACAACACACAACAGATTTGATTACAAGTGCCTGAAAGTCATGAAGTACCTTTGTTGCTTTTTACCCTCATGCACTGTTTGACTCCATATGCAACCTTCCCCGAAGCTTCTTAACGATGCTTTATCGGTTTTGTGTGGCCGTGCTCGTGCTTATTACCACACCATTCAAAACCGTCTCTCTTATCTCTGGAATGTCTGTAAATGAAGTGCCTTTATTGAAAAAGATAAACGGCCGTGGCTGCAGATAGACTTCGCAGGTAGTAATAATTCACTCCATTAATTCTTTTCAGACGGCAACTCTGCTCATTTGTTTTTCAGTCAGGCTGGAATAAATGAGTGCAGGGCCAGATAAATGCTTTTCTCAGAGGTTTACTAGAAAGAAAACTAGTCTTTGTTAGGAGAGAAACAAAAAACTCAGTGTTACATGATTAAATAGCTATTTAATCAATTATATACTTTGTTTCTTCTTTCCTTTACATTGTCACCACCAAGTGTTCAGTTCAGTGTCAGTATGTACAAATTCTAGTAAATGGTATACTCAGCATTCTAGTGTTTGGGACATAAAAACCAACTTAGCCAAGTGAAATACAGCAAAATGAATGTTTGAAAAATATTGATTCACTCAGTGTTTTTTCTCTCTCTCGCTCTCTCTCTCTCTCTCTTTTTGCATTTCAGAGTTACTGCAAGGTCAAACATGAGAGAAAACAAAAAAGGTGTTTCCTTCTCACCTGCAAATATCTATATATAGCATTACTGTCATGTACAGCAAGCATTTAAGTACTTCCTCAGTCAGTTACATGAGTGGACACAGCTACAGCATGTGTTTGTCCGGCTGCTGTAAGTGACAGCGTGATGACTGCTGACTTTTGACACATGATGTTCGTGATACGCTATATCACTACGTTTCCACCCTGGAAATGCTTTGCCAGGCTTTCACTGCAGCCACCCTCTCTTGCTGCTTGTTTGTGGGCGTTTCTGCCTTGAGATCAGGTGAGGGGTTTGACCATTGATCTCATCTGCAGTGAGACGTCCTGTCAGTTTTGTAGCATTCAGCTGAATCTGAGGAGAGAGTATAACCCTATACGCCTCCAACTTCACCTAGCTACTTCTGTCAGCAGTCGCTTCATCAATAAACACCAGTGAGCCTGTCCCATGGCAACCACAGATGCTCACACCATAGCGCTCCCTTCGCTGCTCATTAATGAAGGCATCTCTTGGTGTGTCTGCAGACTTGTTAGCCAGTTGTCTTCTTATCTTTTCTCCAGTTTTAGACTGCATTACAAATTGTGCATCATGCCTTTGTGCACCTTGCAGCATGGAAAGACATTTTTAGATTATTCATATTCATTTTGTAGAGACACAGCAGGTAAACTTGATCACAGGTAACTCGCAAAGCTCGTACTTCATCAGCCAGTGGTGCTGCATGCCAAAACACTTCTTCTTCAGTAGTCTTTTCACTTTCTATACTGGGCCATAGCTAGTAAATAACACATGTGGCGCAGGTTTGAGGTAAAGTTTAGTTCTTGACTTATATTTACAGTGATGGAGTACAACCTAATTGTAGGGGACGCCAATTCTTGCTAGATTTGATCTTAAACTGCTCCTCCTGGGTCTGAAAGGAGTTTAGCAGTTTGAAATGCAAATGCAGCCATATGTAAAGGATGAATCTGTCACGATTGTACCCCTGCCTTTGTACTTATAATGAGTTGGGATAGGCTCCAGCAGACCCCCATGACCCTATATGGGATTAAGCGGGGATAGAAAATGGATGGATGTAAAGGATGAGTGTAAATCTTGAACTACGACTACAATACACTGCTGCTGCTCAAATTTAATTTAATTAATTTTCCCATTTATATACCATAGTGAAGTGAGAAAAAATAAGTTTTGTGTCCTGAAGATGCCCTAGATTCTCAAAACACGGCCTTAGTTTTTAGTTAGCCGCGCACCTGCTGTTTATCATAGCAAATGCCTGTTTTTCTGTGAGGAAGGGCCTGGTTCGCACGGGATTTTGGGTCCCGTGGGAGCCGAAACTTGTTTTCAGAGCTTGCGGACGGGGGGGCGAATAGGCCTTTTCCCCCCCTCCGCAAGGTGCTGAGGGAAAGGTATAAAAGACAGGGAAACCGGAAGTATAGCCAGAGTCGGCCGTGGGTACTGGCAAAACGCCCGGCGTTGGGTTTTTCCTTGGCTTATTCTTAACCGGACTGCCTTGGCTCTCCAGTTCCGTGTCGAGGTAAGAAGGCCTGTTTAACCCTTTCACCTGTGTGTGATGATTGCAACTGTGTTGATTGCCACTGTTTTGCGGGGGATAGCTTGTAGCGTAATCCTAGCAAACGAGTGATATTGTGTGTACTGCCGAGTTGTGGGAGGGGTAATTCGACACTTACCCTAACAAACGGGTAGTTTTGTGGATGTCTTCTATGTAATGCTTGCTTTTTTGCTAATAAATGTATTCATATCTTATAGCAAAGGCGAGTGTGTGTGTGATTCATTTTGGGTACAGCCGACCACTCTAGAACCTATTTGAGATTTCTCCCAAAACATTTGGCGTTGTCGGCAGGATAGAAGGAGACTGATTCATGTTTCTTTGAGTGGCTGCGGTATCCAAAGTGTTTTTGTAAACAGAAGACCATTGAAGAAAACTGATCAGGATTAGAAGACTGATTTATGTTTTGTTGTGAGCTTGTGAAGCAAAAATGTTTAAGCGTTTTTTTAAGACTAAGAAGTGTGAGACTAGTTTCCTCCCAGGTTGGGAGGGTGAGTGGCAGCCGATAGCCGAGAGTTTACGGGATGGCGGAGGACGCCCTGAGTCCTGGGATTCACAGGTGGCTAATGGGTCGCCTGAGGCTGTGGTTGCTGTGCTGAAACAGATTCCGGTGGCGCTCCGTTCCCCGTTAGATGGGGTTCAAAGGCGCATGTGGTTGTGCGCGTCGTTGTGGAGGCGCCAGTATAATCTGAGATTTGAGCAGGAGCAAATGTTGCTGCAGGCTGAGGCAGAGAGAGACAGGCTGCAGACAGAGTTGGCAGCCTTGAAGAAGCAAAACACGAAACTAATTGCTGATAGGGAGTACAGTGAGAAATGGTTGACTAAAGCAATGAAACAGGTGGTCCGCTCAAAGAGCCGAGGTCGGCCTGTGAGGGGAATGGATGAGACTCATGTGCGGGCATTTGTGGCCCGCAATGATTGTGATCAGTGGGATGTTGAGAAGTGGGATGGAAATATTTGGGGTGACCGGGGAGGCGTTGGACGGTCTAACGGGTGGGACTACGGTCCTACGCGGGTCCTACCGGTCCAACGTCGGAGACAAGTGCAGGATTTACCTGTTGGAGAGGTCCAAGCAGTTGATCCTGTAACAGGGCAGGGGATGGTAGATGCTGATAACGGACGGCCTATCATGATCCCTGCACCCGATCCTCCTCCACACAGGCAGCGTATTGTGGAAGACTATACATCTGACGAAGTAAGACATTTGAACAGCCGGTATAGACAAGGGCCAAACGAGCCCCTAGACGTGTGGCTTGCTCGCATTACGGAGGACGGGGCCGACGAAGTTATGGTTGATGCAGAAGATGCACGGCAATTCATTGGGCTGTCTCGTGATGCTAATGTCAATGCTGGATATCGTGAGCATGTTGCAACAGCGAACCCTAATGAGATGGAGTCGCTGCTTTCTTGTTATGCTTCAGGAGTCGGAAATGTTTATACTCAACCCTCAGATTGGCCCCCGCTGGACAGGCCCTGGCTCACTATCAGGGATGGTTTAAAGAAGCTTACACAGCTTATGGTGCGGGAGGCTGTATTGTTGGGCATAACAAATAGGTGGCAGGAGATGGAAATCCCCAAAGCAATTCGGGATCTAATGATTAAGACTAGTCCTGAGCAGTATCGAGCTTTAATGCTGACGCTGATGTTAAATACTACAGGTAAGCCGACTTCGGTGGTGATGACAATGATTAAAGATCTAGACAGTCTGGCTGACTGGGGAGCGGTAACACGCCCACAGGGGGATGCATCCCCACCAAGGTGGCGGCCCCAGCGGTTCCGGAAGGAACCAGCACGGGGGCCCTCTAGGATGGACGTTTGGGGCGCACTGATGAAGGCTGGGGTCCCCCGCGGTGACATTGACGGTCTGCCCACAGATGAGCTGCGGGAATTAGCTCGCAGAAAAGGGGTGAGAGTCTCCTGTGTGAGCACGGGATTAGCATCTGGCATGTCTCGGTTAACCTCCATGCTGGGGAGACTGCTGGAAGAGCAGCCCCTGTCAACCCGAGTTTCTCATCAGGCTGGATCCGTAGCTGAGGAGGAAAGCTCTGAACAGGATGAGGAAAGTGATGAAGAGTATCAGGTGTCTCGGGTTCAGAAGAAAAAGGCAGAAAAGGGAAAGAACAAAAACACAAAATCCAAAGTGAGACAGTACGAGATGTGGCCCGATTCACCAGACGAATATTACTAGGAATCCGGCCGAGCCCCAGCCACTAGAACTCAAAAATGGTCAGCTGATGACATATGCCCCCATGTCGCTGTTGATATATGTTGGAATAAGTCTGTACGAAACGTGGTAGCTCTAGTGGATACAGGGGCGGAGGCCACACTGGTTCATGGGAACCCTGATAAATTTACAGGGCCCACAGGGGTCACTTTATCAGGATTAGGAGGTAGCGAAGTAAAAGGAAAATTAGTGCAACTACCTCTGAAAATTGGGAAAATGCCTATTCGAAAATACTCAGTGATTATCACTCCCATTAGAGACAAACATCAACATTCTGGTGAGTGTAACATGGACGTTTGTGTGCATGCGTTTGTAACCCGTACTGATTACGGTGGTCAGTGTGATCTTGAGAAGTGGGCTGATCGATATCGAGCCCGGATGTTAAAGTTGATGATGGGTACTGCAGATAGGCCAGCTTTGGTATTGAATATTTGGGGCGCTCTGATTAAAGCTAGAGTCCCCTCGGTTGACATATGTCGCAGAAAAGTGATTAAAAGTCTCCTGTGTGAGCACTGGATTAGGTCCTTTTATTGTTTTGTTCCGTAGTTTCGTGGGAGATAATAATTGTTCAGTTTTTGTTGCAAAAGAAAAAAAAAACGCCTTTTTTTTTTTTTCTCCACGAAGTAAAAGTTGATCAAGCGGGCACTCCGAAGTACCCCCCCCCCTGACTGAGTTAGATTTAACAGGAACATTCAACAGTAGTTTGCAGGTCTGAATTTAATGTAGATTTCTTATGAACTAGTGTCCAAAGGGAAGGAAATCTGCACACTTGTCTGTATAAGATTGTGACGTAATCCACTAAGAGAAGTTGGGATTGAGTATTTGTGTCAGGAGTGACCAATGGTATTGTAGCTGTTTGCCCGTGATTAGAATCTTCTCAGACGTGGTTGTTAATGAATAAATGTATTCAAGTTACGTGAACACAATTGTAAAATTAGATAAGTGTCGTTAATTTTGCTCATGCCGAACTGTTAGTGAGTTTAAGTGAGTTATGAGCCAGGTTCTGCTCAAGGTCTCTTCCCTCCTAAAGGGGAGTTGCATTGTTTGTGTGATAGTTGCTCGGGGGTTTATGTTTGTGTTTGTGTTTGTGTTCGTGTTCTGGGTCTTTGGGAAGCGCCTAGAGACAACGGTTGTATCAGACGCTATATAAGTAAATTGAATTGAATTGGAAATTGAGTTAAAGGCTTGATTATAATACTTTTGGCTGTTAAAACATTGTTGCAGGGGCTGATTTAGACTTTTTGTATTATTCTGCAGCAGGAAAACTCTGGCATCACATGCCAGACTGGAACGCCTCGCTCTTGGTTAATTAAGAAGGAGGCGCAAATAAGATTAGGTGATATGATTGGACTAGAAGTGAAATGGATTCAACCGTTTTTGTTGTTGTTCTTGTTTTTGCTTGTTTTCTCAGTGTTCCAGTGCATCCTGACAGTTAAATTTGGTTTGTTTTGATGGTCACTGATTGCCCAGTGCGATGATGGAACATGCACTGTGATGTACACTGGAGAGCAGAACTGGGTGACGATCCCAGTTAGCAAATGTTGTTTGTGTGTAAACTAATCTTGTGTGTCTTATGAAGTTTTGTATGATGCAGGAGTGACCTGGTGGAAACTACTGATGGGAACCAGACCAACTGGAGATGGCTCTGAACTACGGGTTCCGCCTAAGACGTGGTGGTGCCGGATTCGGGGTCCTGTAAGCGCCACCGGTCGGGGTTCGGCTGAGGCTCGGGCGCGCATGGGTGTGGTGTGGACGGTGAGGATGCCAGTCCTGCCATCATGCCATCACACACGACGGAGAAGCGCATGGTGTGACACCCTCCTTGGAGGAGCTGGAGCTGTTCTGGGCGTGTCCAACGCTGTTGATGGGGGGATGACCGGAACCGTGTTGTCGAGTGCTGGGAGATCAACCTCAGGCGCCATCCATTCCCTTGGACAGGGGATGCTGAAGGTGACGAGGAGGAGGAAGACGAGGAGGAGGAAGACGACGAGGAAGAGGATGAGAAGAGACTGCCTGTATAATAAATGGAATGTTGTATTGTCTGATATGTCTAGTGAAGTGTTTGTGAACGTTTCTGATGCTATCAGTACTTCTGGATGTGGTTTGCGAACTGTGCATGCTGGATTGCAGCTGGACGAATTAAAGACCGGTACAGTTAAATGGGTCCAGATGAATGTGACTGATGCGCCAATCTGTAAGCTTTATGTTTTGCCAATAATAGCCAATAATGTGTATGATTTGAAAGCTTGTGATATGACAGATAAGGAGGTTGCCTGTATGACTAGGACTAGATATCACGATCACTATGTGAAAGGTTGCCGCAGACACCGTTCTCTGGATGTTTGAGGGACGTGAACACCTGGTACTGGAACAACCAGACCTTTAGACTTACAACATTTCACGTCAGAATACCATCTGACGGGGGTCCGATGGAAGGCACTGAGTTTGCCTTGGACTATCTCCCTGGACAGGTTCAGAGGCGCACTGAATCAGTCTACGGAGCTAGAACAAATTATTAAGTCCCATGGGTCTAACGTGTCCAGACTCCTCGTGTCGACCCTCATCACCGGTGGAGAGGTGGTACATGCCGCTAAGGTGATACAGCAGAATAGCGCACATCATTGGTGGGATATCTTTTCAGGAATGTCTGCAACACATGTGGCGCCTCCACTGTTAATATTGGTTGTTGTATTCTGTGTGCTTACTATGTGTAATAAAGTTTGCATGCCACTATATTCAAAATGCATGTAGATGGTACAGGACGTAGGGGAGAAGAGAAGGCACCTTTGATGATCACCATGGTAATTGATGTTTGTTTTTGAATTAAGGACGTTTCCAGGCCAAGAGGTGGAATGAGGGACGGAGTATGTTTGATGTCCTGGAATGCCCTTAATTCAACTTTTCATATTAATTATGCTCATGTGTTATACTTGTTTGTGAATCAGGACATCTTCAGGCCAGAGGTGGAATGAAGTGAGAAAAAATAAGTTTTGTGTCCTGAAGATGCCCTAGATTCTCAAAACACGGCCTTAGTTTTTAGTTAGCCGCGCACCTGCTGTTTATCATAGCAAATGCCTGTTTTTCTGTGAGGAAGGGCCTGGTTCGCACGGGATTTTGGGTCCCGTGGGAGCCGAAACTTGTTTTCAGAGCTTGCGGACTGGGGGGGCGAATAGGCCTTTTCCCCCCCTCCGCAAGGTGCTGAGGGAAAGGTATAAAAGACAGGGAAACCGGAAGTATAGCCAGAGTCGGCCGTGGGTACTGGCAAAACGCCCGGCGTTGGGTTTTTCCTTGGCTTATTCTTAACCGGACTGCCTTGGCTCTCCAGTTCCGTGTCGAGGTAAGAAGGCCTGTTTAACCCTTTCACCTGTGTGTGATGATTGCAACTGTGTTGATTGCCACTGTTTTGCGGGGGATAGCTTGTAGCGTAATCCTAGCAAACGAGTGATATTGTGTGTACTGCCGAGTTGTGGGAGGGGTAATTCGACACTTACCCTAACAAACGGGTAGTTTTGTGGATGTCTTCTATGTAATGCTTGCTTTTTTGCTAATAAATGTATTCATATCTTATAGCAAAGGCGAGTGTGTGTGTGATTCATTTTGGGTACAGCCGACCACTCTAGAACCTATTTGAGATTTCTCCCAAAACACATAGAATAGAAAGCATTCTTCTTTAAAACCATCTTCTTTGTTTTTGTATTTGCCATTGCCACGTTAAGTGTCATATAATGCATTTAACTTATACCTTAGTACACAATTTCAGTCCGCCTCATGTTTGGCTGCACGGAATGACAATAAAGTTGTGGAATCATTCCTCCCCACTCACAACTGTTAATATTCAACAGCACCTTTCACAAACGCCCTCTGAGTTTGAGAATGAAGCTCCTCCAACCTGTGCTCCAGTTTCTTGCGATTGACGCACATGGCCCTCTGGTAACCCTGAGCGACGCACACCTTATGGCGGCTGCACTTTACATTCAGGCATGGGTCTTTGGTGGTGTCAACGGCTGTGAAAACAAAAACAACAAGCACAACGAATGAGAGGGATTAGTTGAAGAAAAACGCAGACAACACTACTTCTGGCTGCTTTTTAGTTGCTTTTGACAAGGATTGTTTTCAAGCATATATATATATAGCAAGTATATGCAAAAACAGGAAAGCTGCAATCTTCTGTGCCGTACTGTGGAATCAAGTTCTGTGTTATCACACTGTTTGAAATTAAGTACAGCTCTCTCAAAACTCTTTTATACAAAGGTATGCAACAAAATCTTGAAATTCATGGTGAAAAAACAAGTCCAGCCCCGTGCATAAATAAATAAATTAATTTTGTAGTCTGTACTGCAAAGAATACTGGTGGAGCTGTCACTATTGAGGCAGCCCATCATCTATAGCGCTGGCTGCAGTCTTCATCTGCTGTCTCTGACAGCAAGGAAACCTGACAGCAATGACTGAGCATCTCCTTCTCTCGACTTGCCACGTCTCAGTTCCCTCATGTCAACTTATCACTGTCTCTCCCCAGCTCGCCTCACACAGAAGCACACACTCCATCTTCATCTCATGCATTCCCTGTTCTCTTTCCCCCCCTCCCTCTCGCTCCATCTTCAAAGAGCTGAATTGTTCAGTGCCAGCATCTTTCTCACTGATAGACTGAGATGGAAATAGCACTGTGTCCTCTACCTTCCTCTGCAGACGGTCAATGCAGTCAATCGGAAAGTGGATGTCGCACCTCTCCGGTCCACTTTTCCGCCTTGCTGGAAAAGCCTCTGATAACTCAGAGTCTCCAGATAAATTTAAGTGTGAGTGGCAGGTGGCAGGCGGTGTGAGAAATTTAAGCTGTGAAATCCTGAGTCAGCTCTAAGCAAATGCTTTGTCGTCAACACGGTCAACGGACGAGATGGCTGACAACAGATCCCTGCAAAGCCGGCCAAAAGTGATACTTTAAAGAGGGAGAAAAGTCCATAAAATTGACTTTTATGGAATCAGTGGTGTGCTTTTTGGTGCTTTTGCAGCATTAAAAAACACAAGACCAAGGTGACTGATGTATTCCTTTCCACAATGTACTATTTATCACGGCTGGTATGTGGATGGCTTGTGTAATTATTTATTTGTTAGGATAGCAAGCCGACTTTTAAAAATTATATAGTATTCTTCGCAACTTTAATAAATAATTGCATGGCATCTTACTTGAAACATCTTGAGTGGTATCACCTCCTTCGCAAAAATGCAAAAAAATATGCACCTTGTTTGAGAATACTGGGGTCAAATGATCAACTTGGTTATAAAATATATCAATTTTTGTGAAGAAGAATGAAAATATTTGCAGGCTGCGCTCAAGTATCACCAAGCATCATCAGTAACCCTTGCTAAGCTATCATACCGCCATCATTAAAACAATACTGACTCGCAAGAAGCTTTTATAGGCGTTTGATTGAGAGAGTACATTAATCCTGCAAAATAGAACCCATGGGTGAACAACAAGTAATAATGATTTCATTTGAAGGCTTTGGGGATGGAGTGCTTGCTGATGAAACTGTGTTGTAACATACAGAGTGATGAGGTCTCATGTGGGTATGTACAAACTTGCAGAGCATAAATTAAGTAATTCAAGATGTTAAGGGAGGAGAAAAACGCTCTGCGTTTTAGATCTGTTCTATAAAAATAACAGGAATGGTATTGTGTCTGCTGTCAATCTTAAACTGAATTACAAATCAATTTGTCTAAATTCTACTTGTAAAGATTTTATTAATTCCAGACAGCAATTGTAGCTCAGCCAAGACACTCAGAGACAGATCACTAAACTCACCATGCTATTTATGGTACACTTGTTTTGCACGATTCTATTGATTTAAGACCTAAAACCTCCCAGAATGACACATTACATACAGGCCTTCTTTATCGTGTTTCACTATTCAGGTTTAACAAGGCTTTTCTCTGATGTAACCCACGACAGCCACTTTATATTAACATGTCTAACATTGCATTTTGTTCATTTAGATTATAGTAATGGGACTTAACCTTTTGCTGGGGAGATTAACCTCTTAAAAACACACCTATTTACAACACAATCATTCATTTACACAATAACCATGAGTGTGCGAGTGACAGGCGTCATAACAACTCTTCGGAAAGCTGTGGATGATGTAACGGGAGGGTTTCTGTTTATTCAGTCTATGACAGGGGTCGGCAACCCAAAATGTTGAAAGAACCATATTGGACCAAAAACACAAAAAACAAATATGTCTGGAGCCGCAAAAAATTAAAAGTCTAGTATAAGAATGAAGGCAAATGGCGGAGGCGAAATGTCGAGAAAAAAGTCGAAATGTTGAGAAAAAAAATCGAAATGTCGAGAAAAAAGTAAAAATGTCGAGGAAATAGTAAGAATTTCAAGAAAAAAGTCGAAATGTTGAGAAAAAAGTCAAAATGTTGAGGAAATAGTCAGAATTTCAAGAAAAAAGTTGAAATGTCGAGAAAAAAGTCGAAATTTCGAGATTAATGTTGAAGTACAATCTCGAAAAAAAGTCGAAATGTCAAGAAAAAAGTCAAAATTTCGAGAAAAAAGTTGAAATGTTGAGAAAAAAATCGAAATGTCGAGATTAATGTTGAAGTACAATCTCGAGAAAAAAATCTAAATTTCGAGAAAAAAGTCAAAATGTCGAGAAAAAAGTCGAAATGTCGAGATTAAAAAAGGAAAGGAAAAAGGAAGAAAAAAAGAGAAAAATAGAAAAAAGAAAAAAAGAAAAAGAAAGAAAGAGGAAAAAAAGGTCAAACATTTTAGAAAAAGCTCCAAGGAGCCACTAGGGCGGCACTAAAGAGCCGCATGCGGCTCTGGAGCCGCGGGTTGCCGACCCCTGGTCTATGAGAAGGAACTGTAATCTATATACAGTATGCATGTTTAAAATTTAAAAAAAAAATCAACCTCTAGACCTCTGAATAGTATTCTAAAATGTCACTTTGTGAATGCATTTTTAACTCAAACAACAATATTTTCACAACCTTAACTTGGTAGTTTTGATTTGAAACCCCAATCAGTTAGTTCTGAGGTCTGAACCTGTCCAGGACACCCTAAGCAACTTAGTTAGATAAGTCTCAAAGTCCTCCATTTCAGGGCATAAGGAGAGCTTTCTGTTTTATGAAAGCTATAGTATACACTATAGTAATATTAAACACTTCTCTTGATGTTTTCTTTGATATGAAATTGCTCATGTGAGCCAAATCTCCATTAAATTGTTTAGGCCTGAGATGTAATATCTCCTCTTGCTTGCAAAGGGGTTGGTATAGAAAACATTGTTATTGGTCAAATTCAACCGTATGATCAAATTATCTGTGAAATATTGTGAAAGTGATATGTGCTCATTCATGATGCAGCAGGCAGGTCAAACAGCGGTTTAGCAGAGAACGATTGAACACCGACATGAGAAAGATGATCTGGTGGTTGAAATGCTGAGCTGGAGTAATGAGTCTTACATTGGGTTGGACAATCCCCTGACCTTTTATCAAATCTCATATTTTTTTCAAATCATACCTTACAATATTGATTTACCACTACTCTGTTCCCATGGAAATAAAACTGGGTGAATAGATTCACATGGCGGTGCACAACTCTTTCTTTACATAAAAAAAAGGTACTCAGCCGGAATACTTTCACCATTCCTACACGCTGAAAATAAAAGCAGAACTTGATTTCATTTCATGTTTTTAAAGTGTTTTCCCTTTACTTATACTGGTGTGGTTCAATTTGTGCTGAATCCTCCACTGAGCGCAGGACCTTATAGCTGGAAAAGAGAATCAATAAAAACCTCCCAACAGCCATTTGTTTTCCATTTAACAAAGTAGCTTAGTGGTTGTTGGCTAAAGCTGAACCCGGACTTCCAAGCATTTGGGGGGGGGGGGGGCAATTGGAGATCTAAAATGGTCAAGTATGAGAGAGACAGGCCCATTCGTCTGTCCACTTGGACGAGTCTGTGAGGTTCTTCGATTCAAGTGGTCAATTTTCACTGATAATACTATACATGTATAACCAAAAGCAAAAATTGATTGTTTCAGAGGAATTGAAGGAAAAAAGTATAAATTAAAACCCAAAAGAATCTGATGACAAATTGATGGAAAGCTGGCACGGTTAAAACTGCCATAGATTTCGTGCTTTGTTTGTGGTTTTTTTTTGTTGCAGATTTCCAGTGCTTGACGTGTGTCTCCGTGTGTTCCTGCTTCCTGGATTGGCAGTGGATGTCGTCACCCCCCCCCCCCCCCCCCCCCCCCAAAAAAAAAAAAAAACAAAAAAAAAAAAAACACTGGGTTTGTATGTGTATATTTATGTATGTGTACGCATATGTGTGCGTATATATATGTATATATATTAAATATAGTAATAATGCACATATATACACTTTTGGTCTCTACCGTCATGGTATCAATCAATAATATGTGTGCAGACAAGGTAAGAAAAAAAAAAGAAAAAAAAAAAAAAAAAAAAACTGCCATAGATACAGTCTGCTCGGCAACAAGTGGACTAACGTCACATGTAATATCTGAAGGTGATACACGCGGCTTCGCTCATGGATTAAACATGAATCAGCCAGAAGGTTAAATATCTGGGGGGGCTGGGTAACATACACAAGATTACACCATCTGTTCTCAACATCAATCCCTCCTCCTTTACCCTTTCCTTTCCGGTTCTGTATGCTATCCGTGTCTGCCTGTCTTAAAAGTGTTAAAACTGTAAAACCCCTGGAGTTCGAGTGCATAATATTCCATTCCCAATATTCCTGGGTGTCCTTGTCTGTTCTCTAAGCCCATTTTATTTGGCGGTGATAACACATTCCCAGGACAACCGAGGAGAGAAATTGTTTTGACTTCCTTTTCCAGGATAAAAAACTGAGAAGTGGCACTCTGTTTCGCTCCTGCCCCACTTTCCTCTTTATCGTGTATAGATTTGGGCTGCTGTTCCTGAGATTACTTAGATTTGGAAAGCTCAGTCAGCTGCTCCCACATGTAACACAATAGATGTTCAAAAAGACCCTGCTGAAATCCCTTGAAGCAGGAAGAGAAACATTTTCATTTCAGAATTCAGTGTTTTAACTTTTAAAAAAAAGGTAAAAGGAAACCTTACAGTGTAAGTCAGTTTGTCACATTATTTCATACAATTTGTAAGAATATTCAAGTCACAATGGTGTCTAATTGTTTTGTCTTTAAAAAGAAGATGCCATGTAGTAATAATGGCAAATTTATCTACGTGAGATTATAGTGTTAATAAATGAATGAGTCAAACAGTGTTAGTGCGTTTGAGGGCTAGTTTTTCAAACCATCGCTTCTCCAGTTCAATGCCACCAGCATAAAGTGTACGACGCCAGCTGCTACGGTTTTCAGCCATCCTTTCCCAGCTAGATGTATCGACATTTAACGCTTTCATATCGCGTTTCGCGACATCCTTGAAGCGAAGAAGTGGACGTCCTCTCCTTCGCACACCCTCACAAAGCTCGCCGTAGAGGATGCACTTGGGCAACCGGTAGTCTGGCATTCTGTGCAGGTGACCAAGCCAACGGAGCCTTCTGATCTTCAGAGTTTGGAAGAGAGATTTGCTGCCAGCCCGTTTCAAAATATCTTCGTTCGTGACCCTGTCCTGCCACTTAATTCCCTGTATGTGCCTTAGGCAACGCATATGGAAGGAGTTCAGCCTTTGTTCTTGACGGGCATATGTTGTCCATGTTTCCGCACCATATAACATTATATGCATATATATCATTATACTAAGAACGCAGGATTCATAAATGCGGCACTTAGTTCGTTCCGTGAGATAATTGTTCTGCCAAGCTCTAGCTCTAAGGCGGTTGAATGTAGTCGCAGCTTTACTGATGCGGATTTCGATTTCTTTGTCCATTGAGAGATCGCTACAGATTGTTGAGCCGAGATAGGTAAAGTGGTTTACACAGTCCAGTGCTTTATCATCAACAGTAACTTCTGTGTCATATGGGGATCCCGTTTGGTGCATAACTACTGTCTTCTTTGTGCTGATAATCAATGCGAAGTCTGAACAAGCATTTTTTTTCATAAATCCTGCCTCAATCCTGCCTCATGCTCCTTTAAGTCACATTAGTGGTAACCTTTCTTTCTTCAGCGACCCTCAAACTCTGAAGCCTATCGAGTTTCAGCTGATGTCTCAATCGCCACACTTTCAACTCCGGGGCAGTTCCTGAAGTCTACTGTTGGCTCCTTTGTACCGTCCAGGGCTTGAAACTACAGGAGTCTCTGCTGTCTCGTTGAATTTGCGATGAAGAGGGCTCTGATCAATTAGGTCTGCAGAATTAGTCCCAGAGGGAGTTTTGATGGGGGATGAAATCAATGGAATTCAAATGAACGTCGCCCACACTAAAGCAAGCGAGGCATTTTCCTGAGTTTTCATTAATTATTCCTCCTGTTGTGAGAGGAGATAACTGGGATAACCTCTGAAGCTGCTGCTTTTCACATTTTCCACATTTTCTAGCTTTAAGGCAGTGTGGGTGTGGAGCTGCACCCGACCTCCAGCGCTCCCTCCTTGCAGCAGGAACACACTCGTGAGGGTCTGTTAATTGGGAACAGTATATGTGAATTGCACATATACAGGCTAATCTGTGAAACGAATCATGGTGCACTTCATTAGCTCAGCCCTTTCAAAGAGGTATGCCCAAAACTGCATGAAGATTGCATTTCTTTAGCTGAAAAAAACACAGGAACTAACATAACTGCGGCCAAACTGGAGGCACTAAATGAACCACTTATGGAGAGCCTTTCACTTATATTAAGTTGATCTTGAATATCTCTATATATAATATTTTTCTTTTTGCACAGCACAAAACTGAAACACATCCTTAGCATTACCATATCAAAGACTATGCAATCTGTTGCTCATTTGCTTTCCTAACGTTTTTTTTTTTGCATTTTTGAAGAAGAGATGTGGTGCATTGTGGGAGTTGGAAACGTCGTACTCAATATTCCGATTGTGTGAACGAGTTGTTTGCTCCTCTGGATAACAAACACGAAAGAAAAAAACCCAACAAATCTCTCTGAAAAGAATTTCTAAAGATCTTGTCAGCTTTTTCTTTTGCATTCGGGCCAAGGCTTCTGGTTTTGTGTGTACCTGCTTTGGTTCTGATAAGCAACAAAGAGCCAGTTTCGTCCAGTATTTCATTTCTACAGTTCCACACGGCTGATCTGCTCCCACCTCAACCAGTCTTCTCCCAGGAGAAGATAACCAGCCACTCTGATCATCCAGTGCCGCTCCTGCACCCGGTGAACTGATGCCATAGGAACTAGGAATGGGCGATATTTTACCGTTCACGATAAACCGTCCAAAAAATTCCCCACAATAAGAATTTGTCATCTCGCGGTAAAAACGATAAATTCCCGTTGATGATGTTTTGTGTAAAACTGATTTATGGAAGGAAGGAAGGAAGGAAGGAAGGAAGGAAGGAAGGAAGGAAGGAAGGAAGGAAGGAAGGAAGGAAGGAAGGAAGGAAGGAAGGAAGGAAGGAAGGAAGGAAGGAAGGAAAGAAGGAACGAAGGAAGGAAGGAAGGAAGGAAGGAAGGAAGGAAGGAAGGAAGGAAGGAAGGAAGGAAGGAAGGAAGGAAGGAAGGAAGGAAAGAAGGAAGGAAGGAAGGAACGAAGGAGCCAGAAAGAAAGAAAGAAATGGGCCAAAAAGAAAGAAAGAAATGGGCCAAAAAGAAAGAAAGAAAGAAAGAAAGAAAGAAAGAAAGAAAGAAAGAAAGAAAGAAAGAAAGAAAGAAAGAAAGAAAGAAAGAAAGAAAGAAAGAAAAATTCTCATTGATGACGTTTTGTGTAAAGCTGATTTATGGTTCTGAGTTAAATCAACGCGGAAGGAAGGAAGGAAGGAAGGAAGGAAGGAAGGAAGGAAGGAAGGAAGGAAGGAAGGAAGGAAGGAAGGAAGGAAGGAAGGAAGGAAGGAAGGAAGGAACGAAGGAGCCAGAAAGAAAGAAAGAAATGGGCCAAAAAGAAAGAAAGAAATGAGCCAAAAAGAAAGAAAGAAAGAAAGAAAGAAAGAAAGAAAGAAAGAAAGAAAGAAAGAAAGAAAGAAAGAAAGAAAGAAAGAAAGAAAGAAAGAAAGAAAGAAAGAAAGAAAGAAAAATTCTCATTGATGAGGTTTTTGTGTAACAAACATGGCGGATCTGAGAGCGAGATAGATTTATAGTTACAAAGGTGGAGTTGAATTGGTATTTTTTTTATCGTCATTATTATCGTCATCGGGATAAATGCCAGAAATTATCGTGATACATTTTTTAGTCCATACCGCCCAGCCCTAATAGGAACCACTCACCGCTCAAAACAGGCACCGCTAAAACACAAGACCTGGACTTCAGAAGATGATGGTGAAGCTGTCACCCCTTATGGAGAACGTGTTCTGTTCTCTGCACAGTCCAGTAACAGCGCTGGGCAGCTCCTCCACTGACTAACGGCATCACCCACTGTGGGTGAAAGAGAAGAGCCGCAGGGCCCGGCTCCCTGCTGCAGTCACACTATTGAGCCAAGCCTGCAGCCAGCAGCCCCAACAGAGCGGCTGTGCAATATCCCCACTCACATGTGAAAAGATGACTTTATGCAGCATTTAGATGATTTAATTTCTGAAACAGCACATCTCAGTGTAAGTGCTCCTCATTCCACCATAATCCATCTCACCTCCCATTTCAGTCGCTAGTGAAATGTTTCTTTTTTTCTAACATTTACATAGTAGATTTTTATATCTATTTATGATAGAAATTACTAGTGTTGTCCCGATCGATCAGCCGCCCGATCGATCGGGCCCGATCACGGCATTTTCAAAACATCGGTATCGGCCAAAAAAGTATCGGGACACACCTAGTTATTAATGTTTTTAATATATATTAAATAGTTTTATATATCGTTGGCTGTATATATCGGCGGCTGGAAGTGACGAATTAAGCGAAACTAACATGGTTTACATGTTTGAATTGTGAAATGTTGCATTAAGCCAAAAAGTATTTTAATTTTCTTGTGTTTGTGAGTTTGACTGGATGTCATTCAACTACCTCTTTTGAAGTTAAATTTATCTATTTGTGTTATTGCACTATTCTGCACTTTTTGTTTTAGTTTACAATTTCATGCTTTTACATTTTGTGGCACCAGTGCTGATAAGCTTTGTTGAAATATATGTCCATGTTGTTCTCCAATGGACAAGAAAAGAAACTTGGGATAATTTGAGTTTTAGTCCTCTTTTTTTTTTTTTTATTCATTGCCAAAATGTATCTGATCGGGAAAAAGTATCGGGAGCTAAAAAAAGTGATCGGATCGGGAAAAATCGGGATCGGCAGATACTCAAACTCAAGTGATCAGGATCGGATCGGGAGCTAAAAAATCCTGATCAGGACAACCCTAGAAATTACCTTTCAGTGTTAAGTCAATTGTTATTGCTGCTTAGCAATAAATATCCCCACTATGAGATGAATATCAGCAAAGCGTTATCTAACCTAATCTTTGAGGAAAAACAGGTTTTTGTTGTTGTCTCCACGGAGGACCGACGTCACAACTTACAGGACTTAGCAGATCTCCTGCTGTGACCATCTTGTTGCATCTTCCAACCATCCTCTGAAGTCAGTGTGACTGAAGTGTGTTGTTGTGATAAATCTTATCATATATATTGTGAAACACCAGGAGGTAACAAGAACTGGTGTGTGTGTGTGTGTGTGTGTGTGTGTGTGTGTGTGTGTGTGTGTGTGTGTGTGTGTGTGTGTGTGTGTGTGTGTGTGTGTGTGTGACAGAAGGAAGGAAAGGCGAACATGAGCCTCTCCTTCGTGGGGACAACACGACTGGGGACAGTTCTCTGGGGGACTTTTATCTACTATCAGTCAACAAACTTGCTCTGGTTTGGCTCTTTTCTTTTTCTAAAGCTACAACACTCAAACAATATTCCCTCAAATAGGTTATATTGCAAAGGAAGTCAGATTTCGCCATTTAAGGTTATGTATAGCAGTGTTGCATGTGGCGCAAAATCCGAAGGGAGCATTAAAGTTTAAATCAAACATGGGTAAAGTACGACAATCCTATCAATTATGTGGACACAGAAGCAGAGATGGAAGTGAAGTGAATCTGCAAGCAGCATTTGTTTGTTTGAATGAGGGGAACGTGACTCGTTTAATCTCCAGCTTTCACAGTTCCCATGTTTGGACGACTTAGGCCTGTGTTGAAAAAATCGATTTTCCCAATTCTAAATCGATTCTCATATTAATTCCTAAAAATCGATTCATATGTCTAAAGATCGATTTTTTTTTCTTTCTTTTATTTATTTATGTATTTTTTTTTTCATCATTACATTACAACTTTTGGTTATTTTTTTGTTTATCCCCAAAAAAGGAATGTTTTGTTGGACACGAGCATAACTGGTGCCATGTTTTTGCCTTTAAACATGTTTAAAGGTATGAAAACATTAAAGTGTTAGGTTATAATTGCATACATTGTCTATATTTCATTACTTTATATACTGCCTTGGGGTTACATTTGCAAAAAATGCTAAAAACCAAAGGCTCAAAAATTAAAAACCAAAATAGACCCAAAATGGAACAAATAAAAACGGAATGTGGGAAAAAATAAAACCGATTTCATCCGTCTCTGTTTCCTCCCTGGATCTGTTTGGTAATTCTGACCCACATGATGTTTCTGAAAGCAGTTCTTTCAGCATTCTGGGAGCTGATTGGTCCTTACAGCATCATTAGCTGCCAATACTTGCTGTTGAATCTCAATATTATACTAGTAGTAATATTTTGCATAACTACAGTCATATCATTCATGCAACAGCTCAAAAAACAGTTGTAATAACACTAACCCAAATCAATATCGGAATCGAATCGAATCGGATCGAATCAAATCTTGATAATCGATTCTGAATCTTAAGAATCGGAATCGAATCGATTCTTGACATTTGAATCGATCCCCAGCCCTACATCGAATGTCTTCCTCTTTTGTAAGCTGCTTTGGACAAAAGCGTCTGTAAAATGACCAGTAAGCATAGGAAATGTTTGACTGTATGTTTGACCCTTTATCTTGAATCCACAAGAAAGGTGTTTACCTGAAATATCGCAGAAGTGAAGTCTATCTTCGAGTGGTTTCTGTTCCTCCCACACACAGCTGACTTTTCTGAAAGATTTTTTTTTTTCTCATCGAGGAACAGAACCCCGTGGAGGGAAACGGAGCCTGGTGGGAGTTCTGACTCGAGCCCTCAGCAACAAAAGCAATTACAGCAGGCTTTTCATAATAATGGATCCAACTGCAAGGCTCAACCTCTACCTTCCCGACTCTCGAGCTGCGTTCTCACCCTCCACAAGCTCCGACACCTTCAACAAGTTCACCATAAGCTGAATGGCCTTCAACTAAGAGAAGTAAGCACTTCAATAATGTTTGTCGTGCAACTTTATCGCCTTGAGCTAATGGACAAAGGTAAACAGCACTTTAAGGGTGTTTTTCTTTCGAAAGTATTGAGCCTTTGTTATAGTCTTTGCAAAGCATTTCAATGTATAATATTATAGTTTGCACTTAATCTGAGTTTGGGAAATAAAAAACAACTTCAGATGAAAATGCTAATTCATCCTGCACCCAAAGATGATCTTTTGTAGTAAAATAAATAACATTGTGTGACTTACTTTCATCAGAACCAATGCTGTCTTCTGTGTTTTTGATGTAGTCATCCTGGAGAAAAAAATATAAACATATATTCTTGTTAACAGATTTAATTATTAGTTAACACGGTATATGAAGTCTGCACTTCCACTCATGCTCACTTAAAATTACAAAGAGCAAATATCATCATGAAAGACAAGAGAAAAGCAAAATCTGACATGAATGCCATTTAGGATTAACTTATTTGGCCCTCAAATATATTCAGTTCTCAACTTAAAGAGAGAGCTGGAAGCAATATGATAATAGACAAAAATAATTAGTGATTTCTGAAAGACCGAGTTACATTTAAACTGAGCACCTTATTTTCAGTACACTAAATGGATTTAAAAAGAACCGTCTCTGTACACTCTATTCACTGTTTTTTTTACACGTTCACCACTACACAGCCCATCGTGGATGCAACATGAGCCCAGCTATGACAAAGAAGTTGGGTTTTGTCAGGAACGCTGAACTTGTGGTTGTAAATTTATTGAGCATCTAACAAAATGCTTTTGGAATCTTTAATTTGAACCGCCTCTCATATGACGTGGTGGGCAGGGAGACGACCAATCAGAGCAGAGAGGGCATGCTCAAGGTTTCATTTGAACACTCCAGTGACATGAGCTGTTTTTCCATTGTTACTTTGACAAAGCACTTATGCGATAGTTTGAAATGTCAGGATTAAACTGCGAAACAACTCTGTTTCCATTAAGGTACTTTGCGTGACAAAGTGGTCCTTGTGCAACGAGTCCTTACAAGAATAAAGACGACGAATGTCCAGAGCCTTGTTAATTTTGGCAGGTTCATTTTTCTTTCTGCAACCAGTACCGCTGTGAGTGGAGGTTAATAATACACAAGTGCATAAAGAATTAGTGAACGCTAAACTTTAGGATGACTTCTGCAACTTTTTTTTTTTTTTTCACTTTAGTTTTTATTTCAATTTTTTCCTTTACAAAGGATGACTTCTGCAACTTTTGACGCATTATGTGAGACAACAACTTCTCTCCTCCTGCTGCATCTATTCCTGCAAAAAAGTCAATGTGACTCATTTAAGTACATCTTTTTAGTACATCATGCATGGATGCAAAAAAGTTTTCCATAGCAGCTTTGCAGAATAGTCTTTTTTTAGTCATTTGAAAAAGACATCTCATGCAAGCTTAAATCTTTAGTTTTTCCAAAGTGACATTTCAATTAGACGTTTTTTTTTGTAATTCTAGTTTGTGCATCTCCAGGGTAACGTAAATGTTCCTATTAACACTCAGAGTTAACACTCAGTGGAGGTGCACAAGTATTTTCTAACATTTTACATTAGTGCGCCAAGAGTTGAGTTATCTAATAGTATTCATGCGGCTGAAAAAATGACTAATGTTTACTGGTGACAGTTTAATCATTATTGCCGAGGGGATAATCAGATCCAGAGCAGAAGCTGCAGCTGAAATGCCTTCTGAAAAAAGTTTATTGTTGTTCATTTCACTCAGATGCTGTAACAAAAAAAAGATTTAGTGCAGCAAAGTAATTTACAGTATGATAGAGAAAAGCTTTGACAGCATTGTTTTTTTAATTATGTAATAACTTGATCGATGAGATTCCTCTAGAAAGCTGCTCATTTGTCAAATCAACCCTCTGCTTTCTGCGTGTGTCGATCCATGAATGCAGCTGCGGCAGTTCTGATACGTGTCATGGGGAAAGTGATATACAGACGTCGTTATCGTGCTCTTTTAAATGTTCCTGCCGATGGCATAATGATGACATTATCCTTGTCAGGTTGTTGTACGTTTAACATAAACTTCCAGTTGAATTCTCCCCCACTGTGATGAACTAATCCTCCTCGTAGCATCACCGCCCAGCTCCATGCTGCTGCATTATTTTCTATATTTATCAGCTCATTATTTTGTCACAGCAGCTCTTGTGTTGCTGTGACGACCACCCCCCCCCCCCGGCCCACCCCCCGCGGGGGGGTGAATGCACTATTACTGTATTGTATTTTCCTGCTCTTTTTTTTTCTGATTTAGTTTTGATTGTGCTGGAAAATGTAGACAAACGCTTTTATAATGATTTATTTGTTTAAAGAATTGATTGATGAGGTGACTGTTCTGATCAGGGAAGAAGAACATTGGATCTAAAAGTATTTTTGGACCCACAGATGAGCAGCTATACAGCTAAAGCACAGCTATTTATCAGCCAGCGTGCAGCGCGCCATCATGGATCCAGACACAGCAGGCTGTTTCCCAATAAAAGATTTGTTTTGGAGGTGACTTTGACTTTCAGGGTCCCTAGACTCTGGACAACTTTATATTCCTTTGTGGGGGCGTTCACAGACAGCTGCAGACACCACAGATGTATAGTTGCTGCTGTAGCATTTTGTAGTCCTTTTGCACATGGATGTGTGTTAGATCCCTCTTCTTAGATTATATGCATAATTCACATTTCAAGTGATCTTAGTATCTATAGCTCTCAGAGTTGTGCTCAGTCTAGAGAGCATAAACAAGTGAGGAAAGTGGATCTTGAGTTTTGTTTATTTCCCATGGTCAAGAATAAACTGTCAAACTTGTCTTTGCTTTTTGCAGAAGCAGCATCTAAAGTAAACGACACAGGGCGAGACTAACACTTCGCACACTAACCCTGCGTTTTAAGGGATCGTCTCTGGTGGGCACTGCGCTGGAACAATGAAAATTCTTGTTGCATCCGCTCTGACCTATTTCTCTGTGTTTCGGGACAGAGAAGATCAACTGAAGAGCAGATATTACTCGGCACAGGGCCCGGCGAGGACCCAGAGGATACGGTTTGATCAGCTAAGCTCAGACGTTTTTTGGCCAAAGGGATACAAAGACTGGGCTCTGAAGTCAAGCTGAACAAGTGCAGCTGACGGCTGCTTGCATACTGTGCAAGGTGAGGAGCTCGAAGGAAAGTTCTTGTGCTTTTACCTGTTTTTCCTCACAGTTATCGGAATAAAAGAGAAACGTTTGCTTTTATTACTTCTATTTTATTTCATTATTACTGAACCTACTTTGAGTACTTTCTATAGTGTTTATATTACAGTAGCATATTTACAGAGCTTCAAAGCCCATTTATCTCTACTACAGCATTTATACCGTATTATTAGGGGTGGGCAAAAATATCGATATGGCAATATATCGCGATACTTTTCCAGCTGATTCAATATCGATATTCAAAATTTGAATATCGATTTTTTATTTATTTTTTTTTATTCCCGATTTTTTTCCCATTATATCACCCAGGCCAGTGCTCCTACCTAAGTGACAGTCCTGGGCATTGCCACTCTCTACCAACCCTGGGAGGGCCCTGCACTGAGCTCAGGTTTTATTTCACGTTTTATTTCATTTTATAATTTATTTTTTATATAACACAATTGCCTGTCCTTAAAAAATGAAAAATAATGGACAGAGGTTTATTTATTTATGGATTTATATCTATACTGACTGATCACTGTGCCTGTCCTTGGTTTTAGTACCATCTTTCTTGTGTTTATTATCATTTGCCACATAATTAAAGCAACCTCATACTAAATTTAATGTTAATTTCATATGATGTAAATAATATGAAAAACATATACAAATAAGTTGTTACTTTAGCTTACAGTTATAATAAAACATTGTTTTGACTCAGTTTGTCCCATGAATTGTCACTATAATCTGATGAACGTGCAACTCGGATTTTAAGATCCATCACTATCATCTGATGTACATATATACAACTTGGATTTTAAGATGTGTAATGCATTTTTAAATTTTTCGGTGAACTATGTAGAATATAATAATCGGGATATCGCAATGTGTATCGTATCGTGGCTCAAGTATCGTGATGCGTATTGTATCGTGAGGTCCTTCCCAATACCCACCCCTACGTATTATATTGTTCTTTTTGGTATGTTTTAGGGCTTTAAACATGCTTATCCCTCACTTGTTACACAGGTGACAACACCATTTTAAAAGAAGTGACAAAGCAAAGACAGACAGTGCAAAAGGAGACACTGACCTCAACTTCCTGCAGCAGAGCCGGGCAGCAGTGAGGGAAAAAGAAAACAATCATTGTTAGACATAAAAAAAAAGAAGAAAAAAAAACACTCAACTGATTTAATTTTCCTACCAATCAGGATGCAAAGAGTGGGTAGGCTTATTGCAGTTACGGCAGCAGTAAAACTGTCAGCCCTTAATGCGCACTGATTGTAAATACATGCCGCAGTCTGGCTCCTCTCGAGGGGCAACATAAGACATTCACAGAGGATTATGAGCGCCTATTAACCAAGGATGATCAGCTGCAACTTCTGTGAGCTGGCAGGGGTCCTATTCTCTGGCTGTGTTTACATGCCAAACAAAAAACAGCCTCCTGCCAGCGCACAAGTTATGGCTAAGCCATGACGTAGAGCGTCATCGCTGCGAGAACAAAGGGAAAACTGGTATCTTTAAAGTCAACAGAGAAGCCATCTCCATGTTTTTTTCTTTTTTAACAACTGCAGCACGCACAGCAACTGCTAAGCTCAGTATTGACTATACAGACAGATATAGCTTCTGTAAAGAACAACCTTGAGTTAACAAGCGAGTGACGGCCTCCCTTTCATTGCATTTCACCGTCTTGGCTTCAGTCCAAGGGCATAACACATCAATACCCACCTCAGCTTCTCCCGGTGTGTTTCATCGTTCAACGCTGTGGAGCGTTTGAAAGAAATATAGCGCTGGCCTGGGTGGTTTTATTTCAGCAACTCTTTCCTGTAAAAATGCCTAATTCTACTGCACATGCACACACTGAGTGCAGTGACAGCATCTTTAGGGAGAATTTACAGCTTCATAAACACAGGCCAAAAAGCTCAGGAAGGGCTTTAAAATACTGAGGCCAGAAGTCATAACAGACCCACAGCCTGACTTTACATTTCACCTCCTTGAGGTAAATATCTTCCACTGCAGCAGTTAAAGTGTCCTGTTGAACAGTAAACACGAGACTGTATCATTGTTTGTTAGTTTATATCGGCTCATTTTGTCATTTGAAGAGAAAATAAAACTGCACTGCTGCATGAAACCAACTTTCCTTGTCACATCAGCATCTTTGCACGACACCCGAGAATCCCAGCTGAATTACTGAACATTCAGATTGATTCACACCACAGCTTTAAAAAAGTTCAACTCCCTTTAATCGAGCAGAGAATCTACAATATTGCAACCACTACCCTCATCTTCAAAGACTGGCGGTCCACATCTTGCATCAGATGTGCTTAATTAATTATTTGCATGGGCTTCTTGCAATTACTCAGCTTACAGGGATCCCGGGAACGATGGGGACGCAGCATCCTGAAGGCTGGAGCGCTTATCTCCACCCAGCAGCAGTGTGGCAGCAAGGACGCCGGGCTGAGGCTGCATTTAGTCCTTCACCAAGGTTGAAAGCTAATGTTTTCTCTCTAAATCCCAGCTGGTGCTACAGTTCACAGCAATGTCCGGGGGGAAGAAAGGGAGGGGCGGAGGGGAAAGATCAGGGAGCAAGGGGGTATGATATTCATGCTGGAGGTCCCCTAAGTTATGTGATGCATTTCACACACACACACACACACACACACACACACACACACACACACACACACACACACACACACACACACACACACACACTAGGGGTGGGCAAAAATATCGATACGGCAATATATCGCGATACATAGTCTCCCGATACGATATCGATATTCAATGTATGTATCGCGATATATTGCCGTATCAATATTTTTGCCCACCCCTAGCTGTACTGTATTTTTGTGATTTCAATTTCAGTGTTGTTGAGACACTGCATTTTATTTTGAGTATTTTGTATCTAAGAATAATGCAAAATGCACTTTTCATTGTGTTTCAGTGTGTTTTTTCATGCAAATATGTTGCATAATTAAAATGGAAAGTTTGAATTACATTGTTTTGACTCAGTCTGTCCAATGCATTATCACTATCATCTGATGTACATATAGACAACTTGGATTTTAAGATGTGTAATGCATTTTTAAATTTTTTCGGTGAACTATGTAGAATATCGGGATATATCGGGATATATCGCATAATCGGGATATCGCAATTTGTATCGTATCGTGGCTCAAGTATCGTGATGCGTATCGTATCGTGAGGTCCTTCCCAATACCCACCCCTAACACACACACACACACACTCACACTAACATATACATATGTTAGTATACATATACGTATAAAACGCTGCTGCTCGCCTGGTCACTGCCTCAAGAAAATGTGAACATATCACTCCAATTCTGTCGTCCCTTCACTGGCTTCCTGTTCAATATCACATTGATTTTAAAATTGACTTTTAAGGCCCTAAATAACCAAGCCCCTAGTTATTTTAAAGAACGTTTAACCCCCTACCTGCAGTAGTGGCCTTCTGATCATTCCCAGGGCCCGACTTGTGACCAAAGGTGATGGAGCTTTTGCAGTCCGGGCCCCAGAACTTTGGAACTCTTTACCTGCTGAGATCAGCTCAGCTAAATCCCCCACTGCTTTTAAATCTTTACTAAAAACATTCCTTTTTAGAAAAGCTTTTATTGTGGTGTGAATATTGTTATTAATTTTAGACTTGGTTATTGCTGTCTTATGTTTTTATCCACTATGCACTGTATTTTTATCTTGATGTATTTTATTGTTCTTGGGAAGCAATTTGTAACTTTGTTAAGAAAGGTGCGATATAAATAAAGTTTATTATATTATTATTGTTATATATTATATACTACCTCGTCTGCCATTTGTCAACCAGGCTGTAATGCAGCCGGTGTAAAACTGAACCGGGAGCCTAATAGAGCTTGACTCTCCAGATGCTTCTCTTCCTGGGGTGCTCGCCTAAACCCCCCAGGTTAATGTTTACCTCACCTTGCCTGAGCCTCCACTATCTTCACAAAAACCAGCCAAGCTCAACCTTCCCTGCAACAACAAGCAACACGCACGTCCGTCCTGAGCAATGACAGCACATTTCTTCTTGCGCGTCCCAGCTCAGCGTGACAACAGCGGGGGTGCTCTTAAAGCATTTAACTGCATGTCTGTCTCTCTGAAAGACGTGCTGTTTGTGACGTGAAGTGGCAACTAATGCTCTGTTCTGCTCTATGATGCACTCAATCCGATACCATGAATAAAAGAAAACGCAAAATGCAAAGCAGGGACTGAGCCTGTTTTGAAATAGGATATGTAGCTTTGTGCTATCTACTTAAGAAGAATCAAAACAAAAACAACAAATCTTTCATAACATGCTCTGAGTAACTCTTTAATAGAGCAGATCATCTTCCATTCACATTGAACAATTCATTCATGACAACATTGCACAGACTGACCATGTGTGCTATTTCTTTGACACTCCTTGTATCCGTCTCTTTAACCCTTGTACTGTCTTTGGGTCAAAATGACCTAATTCTCCTGTTCCTTCCTTCCTTCCTTCCTTCCTTCCTTCCTTCCTTCCTTCCTTCCTTCCTTCCTTCCTTCCTTCCTTCCTTCCTTCCTTCCTTCCTTCCTTCCTTTCTCCCTTCCTTTTCTCCCATCCTCCCTTGCTTATTTTCTCCCTCCCTCCCTTCCTTCCTTCCTTCCTTCCTTCCTTCCTTCCTTCCTTCCTTCCTTCCTTCCTTCCTTCCTTCCTTCCTTCCTTCCTTCCTTCCTTCCTTCCTTCTTTTCTCCTGCTCTCTCCTTCCTTCCTTCCTTCCTTCTTTTCTCCTGCTCTCTCCTTCATTCCTCCCTTCCTTATTTTCTCCCTTCCTTCCTTCCTTCCTTCCGTCCTTCCTTCCTTCCTTCCTTCCTTCCTTCCTTCCTTCCTTCCTTCCTTCTCTCCTTCCTTCCTTCCTTCCTTCTTTTCTCCTGCTCTCTCCTTCCTTCTTCCCTTCCTTCCTTCCTTCCTTCCTTCCTTCTTTTCTCCTGCTCTCTCCTTCCTTCCTTCCTTCCTTCCTTCTTTTCTCCTGCTCTCTCCTTCCTTCCTTCCTTCCTCCCTTCCTTCCTTCCTTCCTTCCTTCCTTTCTCCCTTCCTTTTCTCCCATCCTCCCTTGCTTATTTTCTCCCTTCCTTCCTTCCTTCCTTCCTTCCTTCCTTCCTTCCTTCCTTCCTTCCTTCCTTCCTTCCTTCCTTCCTTCCTCCCTTCCTTCCTTCCTTCCTTCCTTCCTTCCTTCCTTCCTTCCTTCCTTCCTTCCTTCCTTCCTTCCTTCCTTCCTTCCTCCCTTCCTTATTTTCTCCCTTCCTTCCTTCTTTCTTTCCTTCTTTTCATTCTTCCTTCTTTCCTCCCTTCTTCTCTTCCTCCTTCCTTGACCTGAAGACAGCACAGGGGTTAAAATGAATTGATAGATAAACTCAAACCTGGACAAACAAGATTATTAGTGAACATCCATGACCTTTTTGTCGAATCAACACTCACATCTGTCTGTTTTTCAATACCACTTTGGACTTGCTGAAGGAATTGCCTCCTGGCTGTGCCTCTAGATTTCCTGTGGTTAAAAAAATTCTGCTGAATGGTTTTTTTCTTTTACTTCACGTAAAAAAAAAAAACACTGCTTTTTACTTCTCCTCCAGCAGTCTAGACCAAACTGCTCATAAATATGATTCATAGCTCCAACTGAAAAGAGTAGGATGTATTTTCTAAAAAATAATGAACACGATCAAGTATTAAGCATGTTTATCTATTTAATCTGATCCAGATGCACTTTTTAAACACATTTTTACGCAGTCCCAACAGTCTACCGCTGGTTACAAGAATCCATCATTTTGAACAAGCTGACTGAGGTACACGCACACATATATAAAGAATTTAAGTGGAGAAACTTTTTTGATGAAATCCCTCGCTCTCAAGGCAATAACTGCATACTCAGGCCCTCTGCAATATTGTTTTTATTGATTTTCTGGAGACAATATTTGCAACGGGAACATCACTTAAACAGTGGGATCTGAGTTAAAGGTTAAATGATCTGGATATGTTGCATCTCCTCTAATTGTCATTCATCCAGCTTCATGAAGTCATTTACTCCGTTGGTGACTGAAAGAACACCGACGGCTGGACTGGTGATCTGGGTCATATCTGTAACGAGAGAAAGACCTGCAGGCTTTTCCTTTTTCTGATTGCTCCATTCTGTGCTCAGGCTGTCTCCTATCAGATCACTGATGTGTGTCTGCCTATTCAGTTGGCAGGACAATGTCAGCTCATCGTTCCCCTGGGCATCATTTGCAAAGTAATATGCTATGCCTGATTAATGCAGCTGAATTAGCTACGACTCTGCCTCTACTTTAAATTGCAGCAAAAGGGCACGCGGTCGGATACTGCTTTCAGACTATGTTCCACCCTCTGACTCGCTGTAGTTAACGCGCAGCACCAGGAGAACATCTCTCCTTTGCTGTGTCATTATGGCGCTTTGTTCAACATGCTGGGCTTAAGTGGTGGAGGTAATGTCTCGTTCTCTTCGTGCCCCGCTGTGTTTGAAAAGAGAGAGACAATGCTAGACCAACCACAGATGGAAATGCTAAGAAATGCATTAAAGTTCAGAAATTATGTAGAGTTTATTTTAGCCTGAGCACGTTGGCTTCAGTGTAGTCAAGGCTTGCATTAAAACTAGAACATGAGACATCTAAAGACATCTTTTCACATCCCCTCTGATCCCATAATGTGAAATCATGTCCCGAACTAAAAATCACACATGGTAATAGCTTTTATTACCACACACATTCACCACGCCGTTGTAACATTAATCCATCATCCAGACCCGCTTATTCCTATTCCGTCATGGGGATCTGCTGGAGCTTATCTCGGCTTTCAGGTGAAAGTCAGAGGTAGATCCACAGGTCACCAGACAATCACAGGGCCACAGACAGACAAACAACCACACACACCCAGCTGGTGCAATATTGCAACATTTATTTTTATGAATTCATTTCTAAAACATCTTTTTTTCCAAGTCTATGTAAAGTCTTCTCAACCCTTGTACTGTCTTCGGGTCAAAATGACCTAATTCTCCTGTTCCTTCTTTCCTCCTGCTCTCTCCTTCCTTCTTCCCTTCCTCTTTCCTCCCTTCCTTCTTTTCTCCCTTCCTTCCATCCTTCCTTCCTTCCATCCTTCCTTCCTTCCTTCCTTCTTCCCTTCCTCTTTCCTCCCTTCCTTCTTTTCTCCCTTCCTTCCATCCTTCCTTCCTTCCATCCTTCCTTCCTTCCTTCCTTCCTTCCTTCCTTCCTTCCTTCCTTCCTTCCTTCCTTCCTTCCTTCCTTCCTTCTTTTCTCCCTTCCTTCCTTCTTTCCTTCATTCCTTCCTTCCTTCCTTGCTTCCTTCCTTCCTTCCTTCTTTCTTTCCTTCCTTTCTCCCTTCCTTCCTTCCTTCCTTCCTTCCTTCCTTCCTTCCTTCTTTCCTCCCTTCCTTCCTTCTTTTCTTTCTACCTTCCTTCCTTCTTCCCTTCCTTCCTTCTTTTCTCCATTCCTTCCTTCTTTCCTTCCATCTTTCCTTCCTTCCTTCTTTCCTCCCTTCCTTCCTTCCTTCTTTCCTCCCTTCCTTCCTTCTTTCCTCCCTTCTTTCCTTCCTTCCTTCTTTTCTCCCTTCCTTCCTTCTTTCCTTCCTTCCTTCCTTCCTTCCTTCCTTCCTTCCTTCCTTCTTTTCTCCCTTCCTTCCTCCTTTCCTCCCCTCCTTCCTTCCTTCTTTCTTTCCTCCCTTCCTTCCTTCCTTCCTTCCTTCCTTCCTTCCTTCCTTCCTTCTTTCCTCCCTTCTTTCCTTCCTTCCTTCTTTTCTCCCTCCCTTCCTTCCTTCCTTCTTTCCTCCCTTCCTTCCTTCTTTTCTTTCTACCTTCCTTCCTTCTTTTCTCCATTCCTTCCTTCTTTCCTTCCTTCTTTCCTTCCTTCCTTCTTTCCTCCCTTCCTTCCTTCCTTCTTTCCTCCCTTCCTTCCTTCTTTCCTCCCTTCTTTCCTTCCTTCCTTCTTTTCTCCCTTCCTTCCTTCTTTCCTCCCTTCTTTCCTTCCTTCCTTCTTTTCTCCCTTCCTTCCTTCCTTCCTTCCTTCCTTCCTTCCTTCCTTCCTTCCTTCCTTCCTTCCTTCCTTCCTCCTTTCCTCCCCTCCTTCCTTCTTTCTTTCCTCCCTTCCTTCCTTCCTTCCTTCCTTCCTTCCTTCCTTCCTTCCTTCCTTCCTTCCTTCCTTCCTTGACCCAAAGACAGCACAAAGGTTAAGCATATCACAAAGGACCAATCCATGTTTTAAAATGATATCTAATGCTCTCTCAGCCCCTCTTCAACAATTTCCGCACAAAGAATCATGGTACAGCCATCTTGGAATATGCCCACGCTATCAGGGAAAATATACATGGAAAAACCTTGTGCAGTGTACCAGTATATCAAGACAGTATTTGACCTTTTATTTTTGGGCATATAAAGTCGCTGGCACCTAAACCTGACAAACGAAAGCAACCCCATATCATACTACTGCTCCCTCTGGTTTGGATGGTAGGACCAGGCATAATGAGTATATATATTCATCTACAGATCCTCTTTGCCTGACTGGCCCAATCCCTCTGGAAAGGGTTTTTTACCTTACTTTCTACAAAGTGACTTCTGGGCGGCCATCTGCGTATGTCACCCCTACACATGACCCTCTGTACTTTCAGGTCTTGAGGATGCATTACTTTTGAGAACACCTCCTCTCCTATCTAAAGCCATAACTTATCTAACTGCACTTTTCTACATTCAGCTCTACCATGCAACTGTCTTAGCACCTTATGCCAGGATCATATCTTGACTGTTGTTCCTCATATAATATATCATTGTCTGCTAAATGAGTAACTGTCATTTTAACTAACGAATATTAAGTTCTGTTTATTTGTTCCTCACCGATAATGGATCAGAGCGTATTTTAACCCAGTTTTAGTAGTTTCACCAATTCCCTTGATTTATTTATTTTTTGTTTGACGAAGGCCAGCAAATTGACCCTTATGAAATAGAGCAACATCTTTCTTTCATAACCACTGGATGTGTCTTTAGACTTGATTGTGTAAGAACTTAGAAAGTGCTCGCTGCATCAGTGAGGGTTAAGTAACTTAGTTCAGTCAGCACCTTTCCACTGAGAGGCTCTGATTTATTTGCTTTGTTAAAACCCAGTAGTGACTTTTTTTTTTTTGGGAGGGGGACTTTTAAATATGTCAGTTATAAAACATCTACTCCATTCTCGCTGTCACAGAGGCAGGCTTGAGCTGCTTGCATTGCATCCTTCTTTAAATGACCGCGCCACATATATGATTTTTTTTTTTGGCTCACACAAAGACAAAACCACATCCATAGAGAGATATGGGGGCTTGTCGATTGCAACAAATACCAGGGTATTATGGGATTAAGTTGAAAGCAAGAAACATAGAGCTGGATCAAATTGATCATCTGAGCTGGAGTGCTTGAGGGCCTGAAGGCAAAGGATGCATTATGTTTCACATGGTAAGAAGCCTGCCTGCAATGCAGTACAGGACCGAGTGCAATCTGTGCATTGAAGGGCACATCTCTTCTAAACCATGAAGTGGCCAGCTGTGAAACATGCATCCATCTGAAACATTTGCACGGTGCTGAAATGCAGAAGTATTCAGGCTGACTGAGGAGATCAGCTTTCGCCGATGAAAGCAGATAATTAAAACAACTTGAGAGGACATTTTCTTTGAGGGCGCAAGTTGGTTTATGAGAAGGTAACATAAAATAGGCTTATTCCAACCTGAATTTGGATAAGGAAAACATGAATACCTTCTAAAAGGTTTCTCTTCTATATGAAGCTGTTGCCGATGGGTAATAAAACTATATTTCTGGAAGTTGCATCACAGAAAGGAACCTGTTTTTCTCAGGAGCCCTTCAGCTGTGGTCTCAAATCACTGATGAAGTGACACATCAAACAGCGGCCAGGCTCACGTTGCTATTGTTGAGACCATTGCCGAATCAAGACATTGCATGCTCTGAGAGAGGCAGTAATTGGAGAGGAGGAGGATGGTGCAGATGTAGAAAAATGAATGCCGTTGGACCCCACTGCTGAGCCAAGCAGAACCCTGGAACTGCCGAGTCTATGCAGCATTTCATCGCTCCCTCCCTCCTGTTTGCAAAACAAAGAGACAGAAAAGACAAGAGGCAAGCCTTCAGGTTGAGCTCCACAGAGATGCCCCGGGGAGCTTGAAGCTTATGCCGAGCAGTCTTTACTGTGCTGAGCCACGCTGCTTCTGCATACAATATTAGCAAAAAAAAAGCCTGAACTAAGACCAGCTGAAGCATTTGGCAAGTAGACTTTTCTTTCACTTTGTAGGAACTCGACTCATCAGTATTGATCCGTAAATGCAAAAAAAAAAGAAAGAAAAAAATAATCAGCATACATAGTCTTGGGATAAAAAGTCTTGGGGGGTAAAAAAACAAAAAAAAAATCAATTAAACTCAAACAAACAGGCAATGATCCTGAGGAGTTAAAAACAAAGACTTACAGCATCTATGTTTTTCCACACGATCTCCATGAAATTCATGAATTATTTGAAAATCGTAAGGGATTAAGCAAAAAAAAAAGGACACCTGAAGGAAACCTGCTTCTTTTGATAATTCTAAATTTATTGTTTGAAAACCGTATAATATATGTATTTCTTTGTAAGAAAGCTGTATATATAGCCTGCATTTAATTAAAGAAATCCGGTCCAATCTATTTAACGTTTTTTCCTCTGACTGTACAGTCTCCACATAAATGAGGTTATGTTAAATGCAGTAAAATAAGGGGAATTAGTAACACTCCCATCCGTCGAAAAAGCAATCTGAGTGGTATAATTGATCATTTTCAAGCATCAACAGCCACATCCATGTCTTAACCAACTGCGTCTACATCTTCTTGTAGTTGCCTAGCTGGCAAAAAGTTGCTAAGATAACAACTCAGAAATTATATTAAGATATTCTTATTCAGAGGGTGTATTCTTACTACTCTGTAACAGACTATAAGTTGTAATAAGCGACCTTAGGTGTGGTTTTATCGCAATTTTCCTTTGCTATCCATCCATCCATCCATCCATTTTCTATACCCGCTTTATTCTGTGCAGGGTCACGGGGGTCTGCTGGAGTCTTTCCCAGCTCATTACAGGCGAAAGGCAGGTCACCAGTCCATCGCAGGGCCACATATACAGACAAACAACCAGACACACTCACACTCACACCTACGGGCAATTTAGAATCATCAATTAACCTAATATGCTGGTTTTGGGACTGTGGGAGGAAACCGGAATCCCGGAGGAAACCCACGCAAGCACCGGGAGAACACGCAAACTCCACACAGAAAGGGAGTTGAACCAGCAACCTTCTTGCTGTGAGGCAACAGTGCGTTTACATGGGAAGTTTAATGCCTCTTTAATTCAGAATTAAAATTAAATCCGATTTAAAATGAGTAAAAATTACCATGTAAACACTTAATTCCGAATGAAAATGGCCATTCCGAATTAAACTTAATTCCGAAGTAAGTGGCTGGTTTCTTCCGATCCCAACCCCCAGACCTTAAGCGGAATTTGATAAAGCCGATCAAACGTGTTTTAACCTTAATTCGGAATTACTATTTCCATGTAAACTGGAAGGAAAATAGTTTAATTCGGAAATATTTAATTCGGAATAATTAATTCCGAATTAAAAAACATCATGTAACCGTGGCCGGTGCTAACCACCAAGGCACCGTGCTGCCCTTTGCTATTCAGTTCAATTCAAAATACTTGATTAATCCCCAAAGGAACATATACATATGCAGTTTTTTTTACTTTTGCCATCAGCGCTAATGTTTTCTTCTTTCTATAATTGTATTCCCTCAGACGCATCATGGAGGCCAGCAACAATGTTTCTGTGGATACTTTTATCTTTCACTCTTTCACATCTTTCTCATGTTTGTTTGAATGAAGACAGATGAACTTGTGGCTGAGATGAGACACGCAGAAGTTACTAAACGCATTAACCAGCCTTGTTGCCCCCCTGATTTCTATTATCGATAATGTTGTTCCAGAAAAGGGGCAAAAATTGGCATGTTTACTTAATTAGGTTTCCATTTATGCCCGTTAATTGAAAATGTACCTTTCTTTCCCCAGTGATTATAAAAGTCCGATAACAGTACACTAGGTCCTTCTTTAGCCTATGCAAAAACTCAAGGATTCATTGTATTCAGTAACTATACAATCATACGTACACCCTAATAGATTGTCAATGTAAACATTGGCAAGTAAGCATTTAAAAAAATGATGACTAGATTTCCATGAATCTGGGTCCAATGACAAGTCCACTGAAGCCCCTTTACAGCTGCGAGACAGACGATTAGAAAGCAGCAGTTTGGTTTAGAGAACATAATGATAACCATCCAAGACGAAATGCTGCAGGGATCTGAATGAAACTGCTCAGAGGGGTTGCTAAGTTAAATATGCTAGCCGGCTGATTATATTTAATTCCACCCTCTGACATGGCAATGAGGACAAATTGTGTTGTTGGGGCTGCTGATAATGCTAATCTACCGCAGTGGCAGATGGATATTAAAGTAAAACAGGAAGGCACACGGCGATGTCGCGTTATCGCTGCAGGAAGGACTACATCATGCAGAAACAAGATTCTGCTGGGGGTTTTTCAAATGAGAAAATGATACGCTTTAAGTCTGCTCTGTATACCTGCTATAGGATTTTCTTGACTGAGGCTGTTTCAGTATTGATCTGTAGTGTGTGTAGGTAATATATTATATTCAACAAATGATCAGACTCTTCAACACACAGAGAGATACATCTACCAGAGTCCTTTCTAAACATGTCCTTGACACTTCCCTTGCTTGTAACAAAGAGAGGATGACGAGCTCTGGCTCCAGGACAGACAACAGTGTCCCTCAAATGTTGAATACCAAACATGCAGAAGACAACAAAAGGGGTGGTTTTTCCTCAGGCAAGAGCATGTCCTCACTTTTTGTAGCTGCCTGGCCTAATTGTTGAGCCACCTGCCCTGCTGTTCAAACAGTAAGTAAACCGTGGCCTCCGGCAAAGAATCCATCAATGCCTGTTGAAGCTGCACACCTTGTATTATGTTACTGAGAAGAAGTGATACAGCTGCATCGCTGAGTGCATGCATTTGGTGCAGCTAAGCCTCAGACAATACGTACAAATGATTATGACCTGAAACACACATCTTTCAAAAATATAATGCCACTTGAGGCGGAGCTGAGTGTATTTAGGGCAGCATTGCTCTGTGGACTTCATATAGTTCCACCTGTCTAACACAAGCACAGCCATGTTGGCAAGATTATTTTTATTTTTAAATCCAGGTTTAATTGATTCCTCTGAACTAGCAGCCCCCCTGACTACTGCTTACTGGGACAGTAGAAGCATCTTCTATAGTGCTTAGACCATGGGTGCAGATCCCGGGGGGGACGGGGGGGACATGTCCCCCCCCAATTTCTGAAAAACATGAATTGTCCCCCCCAATAAAAATACCTTAAATTATTAAAAATTGAACAAAAAAAAATAATACATTCACGGTGCGTTTTGAGGTGTACAGAATGAAAGCAATGGGTCCTTTTTTTTTAGAACCGTTTACCACCATAACTGTGTTAAAACATGGTCAGTTAGTTTAAACAACTTGTTTAGGGCTCCATATTTCATCCATATATCAATTGATCGTGCATAAAGTAGTCCCATAGGATAAAAGGAAGATGGTGAGAAGAATTTGAGATGAGTAGAAACTACATGCCCAAAACCCTTAAAATTATGATTTACGAATGTAACAGTTAAGTAAGCAGTGACACACACTGTTGGCTGTTTAGGACAAATAAACAAGAAAGGTAATTAAGCACAATAAATGATTCCCTGTGCAGTATTTTTTGGCGAGCCTTTACCAATTTATGGCATGGTAAGAGTTGCATATTGGCAAAAAATTTAAAGTTAAAATCACGTTGGTGTCCCCCCCAATCCTGACATCGGATCTGCACCCCTGGCTTAGACAGTGAAGGGTAAAGTTAGTTTTCAGACTCCTGTTTGAGAATGACGACAACAAAGGCCACACAGATAAACAGATGCTGATCACGTTGAAATCAGGTGGCTGTTTGTATCCCAAACACACTCTCATTACGTTCATTACTGCTGTCTATGCCTGTATTACATCCCGTTGTGCAAACACTGAAAATGAAAATATATTTCTTAAGAAACTACGGTGTGTTGTCACATGGACACTTCTGATCACGGTCTGGACTTCAATGAAACAGTTGCTTATGCATTTATATCCATATTACTTTTATAATTTAATGTTGTTTTATGGTGTGTCTAAAGTTTACTGAACAACTGTTTGAATTGTTTGGGATTATAATTTTAAAAAAAAGAACAACATACATTTTTCCATAGAACAATGTTTTTCTTTTCTGCCACTGCCTGTGGGACTCTATTCAAACTCAAACTACTCTCTACAAACATCATCTTCTGGGTGCAATCCATAATTTACTGTTTTCTTTAAAGTCCAGTGATTTTATCGATTGTTATGGATGTTATTGATTGTTATTCACTGAGTGATCTTTAGGGTTACACGATATCCATCAGGCCAATAGATTATCGGTTGATATGTAGGGGAAAATGACATAATTTATAGTATTAAATAAATTCAAAAAAGGTAATATGAGGTGATGAAATTGGTTGCAGGCAGGTAGCACCTTTTAAACAGTTTTTGTCGCTATCATTACATCATCTGCCCTTAGACTTTAGAAAAGAATGATCTTGAAAGTATTGCATCTGCCATCTGCCACCATCTCAATCATTTTAAGAGTACTGCATCTGCCAGGCCGTACTTGGGTCCTACTAATCCAAGTATGGCCCAATGTCGGCCTGATGAGCACCAACAGTCCAACACTGGCGCTAACATGCCAGTCTGGTTCTTTACTCGGTGGCAGCGCATGACAACGCCGCTGCAGTTTACATAACATCCTCAGCAAGGATTATGTGAGGGAAGACGACGTCAGGTTTTGACGTAACCATTTGCGGGTCTCACCTGAAAGGTTGTCATGGTGGCGAAGATGTATCAAAATAATATGAAGATTCAGGTAGAGCCACTAAGGCTAAAAGAAAAAAAACATATTGATTTTCTCGTTCAACAAACATTTAAAAAACGTAAAAAAAAAGTTTTCCAGAAACAGCAAAAATGCTAAAAGCCATAAATGACAAAGTAACTGAATTTGTAGCACTTATGAATAATTCAGTGAACACCTTTTGCTGGAAAAGCACTTTTTTGCTTTTTAATTCTTTTAAAGCCTTTTCTTGAGGAGTGCACTTGTTTTTTGACCGTGCAATTTGAGTCACTCAATTTATATTTAAATGATTGGATTAGGAGCGTCTTTTGCTGTTGTGTGTGATTTTTTTGGCCATGTGGAAAACAGATGTAGAGGCCAAACTCTTTAAATCAGCTACATCAGTCTGAGGTCCCAAATTAAACATAGCATTAATGGGAATGTTCAGTCTTGTAGGTGGCATCCTAAACTGAAAACTACGGCGATCTAACAACCAAACGCCCATATTTTTATACTATCATGTGATGCGTTTAGATTCAGATATAAAGCTCTAAAGCTGTGAGATGTGTGTGTCACACACTCCTAAAAGTCCTGCAAACTTATTACATGAGGCCATAGAGAATCAAAATCAAACAAAAAGAAAACAAATAAGATTCTGTCAGCTTGTTTATCAAAATTCTGGATCAATGATTGACTCCCGGGTCAGCCATCATGCCAGGTATAAGTGAAGACAGAAAGTGGCAACATTTATTGCTCTGCCTCCAGCAAAGCATAGAGGAGCTTCACCAGCACAGAGACAACTCAGGCAGATGCCACTATAAATAATGCATGAACAATAGAGCCAGAAGAAGAACCTTGGAGCAGCTAATTATTCAGCCTGACATTTCAGCAACTTACAGAGAAGTTAACAGCTGAAAAAGATGGAAATTTAGACCATCTTTGCCGCTGTTGAGGTGGTTTGACGCGCTAATTTAGCAGGCACAGCCAGGCTCCGTTATAAGTTACTTTCTTGGTCTCAACTAAGACAGAAGACTGATTTATTTTTGTTTAAGAACAATACGTGTGCTGTGGAACGTATTCAGAAAACATCATTTAAACCAGCTGTTTAGCTTCTCTCCATGATCCCTTTTCTTTTATATACAGTAGGTTAGGGCTGGGCGATATGGACCAAAAGTCATATCTCGATATTTTCTAGCTGAATGGCGATACTCGATATATATCTCGATATTTTTTCTGTGCCATAATTGGGGGTTCCCCCAAAGCATTATAGCATAGCATCTCTGTTAGCTTCATTTTTTTCTGAGGCAAACCCTTAAAAAAACAGTCAGTTTTGATACAAAGCCTCGTGCCAAATGTCACACAGGTACCTTTATTAACAGAGGGCTGCACAATATCAAAATGTATAAAACAAATGAAATAAAAATAAACTGCCTGCATATATAGAATAAAATGCTTCTTGAATAAAATAAAACAAATATCCCTTTCCTGCATAACAATTAAATTAAAATACACTGTACAATTATACAGTGTAGACAGTAACAGGCAGACCTTTCCACTGAGGTTGACAGTTGTGCAAATAACAAAACATTTGTGCAAATCTCAAATAAAACCTTCAAGTCAATTTGTCACAAAATAAGCTATATCAAAATTAAAAAAAAAAAAAAAAAAAAAAAAAAATTTAAATCGATATTAACGATATTGTCTCGTACCATATCGCGTTTGAAAATATATCGATATATATTAAAATCTCGATATTTCGCCCAGCCCTACAGTAGGTTTATAAGGTCTAAATCGCCATCCAGCACGAGGAGCCTTCCCACCAGAGCAAAGACACTTGTTTCCACTCAGTTAAGAGCCGCCCAAGTCCGTGCTGGGCAGTCAAAGAGATTTCCTCCAAATAGCCAATCTCCCTGAAATTCACCTCCGGTATGAGCCCCACACGGGGGTGAGAAGAGAACAAGAAATCTCTCTCTGTGCCACTCCAGCATCATTAATGTGCAGCGGGGGAAACAGTTTCATTTAATAGGTCAATCTTCAGATTTACAGCAGACGAGATATCTATTAGCTCATTTAACTGTTATGGTTTCTCCCAGCACAGTTTTCAACAAGCAATCTGCCACTTAATCTTAACTGGGAATAGGCCTCATGATCATATTTCTGCAATCGCATGCTGCCTTCTTACTCCAACTTTTTATATTCGTAATTATACTGGCTGTTAGCACAGGCGCATAAATCCTGTGGGAGGCTAATGAACGGCCGAAGCTGATGACGGGAGCAGAAAAGCCCCCAGCTGGCGGTGTGTCTGAGTTAAAAGAGCTCAATGTCAGGAGGATACGGCAACATCCTATTTACTGAAAAATAGGCTGCACACTGGCCCTACATTAATCAAGCTCTCACTCAGGAGCCATGCTGTTGTGGGGTCAGTTATCTAGTCACTGCCATCGTCTCATTTACAGCAGCACACCCGTGTGAAGATGCACCAGGCTGGATATCAGGGATTAATTGGGGGCATATTTGTGTTTTTTGGACAGTATTATAGCATTTAGTGTGGTGGTGGTGGAGTTTCAGGCACTTTTAATTGTTCAAACGTCGTATAGAGAAAGGTGATGCACCAAGTATTGTTGACTCTGAGAACAGTATTCAACTGTTCAACTGCATTCACATGTAACTTAGGTCAGTGGTTCCCAACCTTTTTTCCATGGACCCGTACTTAGTAGCAGCAAAAGAGTAAAGTTATTCGTTACAAACCTTTAATTGAAAAAATTAAAATTAAATAATTAAAAAAATTAAAATAAAAACATTAATTATGTTTTTTTAATACATTTCTCTTTGGTTTACCCTGTACTTTGTTTTTCTCACCTTCCTTTTGTGTCACCAATGTATAAAATACGCACAAAAAATAATTGCAAGGACATAAAAATATTTCTGAAAAATGTCTCTTTTAATATGAGAGCAACATTTTTTAACATTTTTCCTTTAACAACCTGTAGTAGTATGATTAAATGTTGAATAATTATATAATAATACGTTTTTAAGTTTTTATCCTGGTAAATAACTTAGTATTTTAAAATGACCAAAATATATTTCTAAGTGGGTTTATACAGACTTGGATTACTGTATTCCATTAGGTGTGTTATTATGATTTTTTATTTATTTAACATGTGTAAATATAATTTTTACAACTGCATATCGTCAAAGCAGACAAAGTTTCGCGCCCCCCCAGAGATCTCTGGCGCCTCCCCAGGGGGGGCCCGGACCCCAGGTTGGGAGACACTGACTTAGGTAATGGAGCTATGTAGCATGAATTAATAGTGTGAAAGTCTGACCACAATCATGCTCTTCTTTGCCAACACAACCAAGCAGTCTGTCGCCTGAACCTTGAATATCATAAAAGAGAAATCTGCATATGAATACCAATAAACTATGCTACTGATGATCATTCGTTAATCACCTGAAGATCAAGTGCTTTTTGAATTTATCTGCGTTGTTCATACCTCAACTACTATTGCTCTTTTTTGTTTCTTTGTTTAAATTTTAAATCATGTTTATTTCTTTTATTTTCTGCTATGTGATGATGTTTTAATGTCTCTGTAAAGCACTTTGATCACTGTATTATCATCTTAATGCATATTTGCACAGGAATGTTCACTGTCCATAGCCTGTAGCCATAAATGTGTTTGCCATTATTTATTAATTTTAGCACTCATTGTATTATTATTATATTTTTTATTATCAGCATGTAATCATGATATAAACAGCTAGTTAAAGGTAGTATTAGGTACAGCACTTCATGGAGAAGGACATGAAGCTGTTGTTGAAGGGGATTAACAAGATGACCAATGTAATAACACAAGAAACCCGCTTGGTTGTTTGGGTCGGAGGACCCGTTCAGATAGCTGAAAGATGCACTATGTTTGAAAGAATGGGAACCAAGCAACGAAGGATGGTGTTTTTCAGGCATATTTTAAACATTTCCATGTAGCTGGAGACATGGCCATGAATTAATCTTATGTCCATGCCTTATTCATGTTCATGAGTTATTGATCTTGTAGCTTTCTCTTCCAAACGTACGTGTAAAAACATTTTTATCATCAATGAATATCCGCAAAATGTAGAAATAACCTTAACTCAAAGGATGCTAAGTTAATAAATGTTACCTAAGGTAATAATGATGTCACTGATGGGATTGATTATTTCAGATCAGTTATTACCTGGTCGTACTGAAAATAATTCAATAAATATTATCATTTGTATACAGTATATGTGTCTTCAAGTCTCCCTCTTCAGATGTGATCACTTTGAGTTCCAGACAATTCACTATTTGGCCAAAAACCAAATGATGATGTCACTGTGTGTGATTAATCTTTTATTTGCTGTCTATGGTCTTTGTCTTCTCAACCATTTTCAGACAAATAAGCCAGTTTAAAATCTGTGTTTTTCAGATAATAAAATTCCATGAACCTGTACAGTTTAAGTCTTTATGCTAACATGCCAACAACATGAGTCAAATATTATTAGACTTACTGATAATTAGTTCACATTAACATGTTATTACATATTAAACATACATTATATAAAAATATATATAAGATTGACTTGTCAGATTTGGAGTTTAAAGTGGATGAATATTCAAATGTACAGATCGTGTCCACAGACTGGCTGTGAAATGACTTAACTGTCAGCTGAAGAAAAACACTCAGTCAATTCAAAAAGTACAGAAAGACGAGCTCCACTCGTAAACCTTCTAAGCCTATAAGTCCCTCGGGAGGAACTCTCAGCAGATTAAAACATTAAACACTTAAATAATCACAAATAAAAAGGTTTATCAGATTTAAAATAATTTGGTGATTGTAAACATTTATGTCTATACTTTTCCATATTTTAAGAATTCTTTACACTATCTTAAGAAAACAATTTCATTGTTATTAAAAAAAAACATTATTCAAGAAAAAATCAAAAATTTAACAACAGCTGAAAAAAGAGGCCAATAAAAAAAGAAAAGTTTATAGAAGTAGCACAACTCAGCAGATTATTGGTACCTTGTGAGGGTTTCCATATTGGGTATAAAAGGAGCGCTGACTTAGTCGTTTCAAAAACAGATGGGTTGTCGTTTTTCTGTCAGAGAATTAACATCTACTACTACTACATCTACTACTACTGTCATTTAGCAGATGCTTTTATCCAAAGCAACTTACGCCTGAAAGAACAACACAAGTACAAAATCACATAGGAGGGTCCAGCTGGATCAGTGCTGGTCAGACTGCTGTGAGTCCAGTTGGTGCTGCCAGGCCAGTGCTAGAATATATTTTTTTCTTTTTTTCGCCCAACCCAACAGTTCCTTTAAACTAGAAAGCTACGTCTAAAAAGACACCATCATGCGATCATCTTGTCATAAGTGCGTGCAGCTTACTCAGTGCTGAGTCCTGCAAAGAACTGGATCTTCTAACTAATTCTGATGAGCAGAGAAGTGAATAAAGGTACATTCACACCAGCCATTTGGTGCGCTTTAAATGGACCAGTTTGTTTGCTCGTAACATCTGGTTTGCTTGGGGTGTGATCGGGCAAATTGAGCTCTAATTTGGGTTAAAGAAGCGGGCTTTGCTCCGTTAAAACTGTAGGCCTCGGTCCGCTTCAAGTGGACCAAATGCAGGAAGTGGACTACAATGTGAGCCATTAACAAATGCACGATTTCAAGGTGAAATGTTTCATGGTCAGAAGTGGCGTGATGATGCGGTAAAAGCTCTGAAAGCTCGAAAATATATCACAGTTGCTGCTAAACACCCACAAGGGCGATGAAGTTTGCAAACTAACTAGCAAGGGAGTAAGCATTAATTAACCAGTAGGCGAGTGAGTTTTCTTCTTCATTGTTTGCCTTGTCATCTTCTTCAGTTATTCTTTGTGCGTTTCGGTGTGTTTCAGGAGGGCATTGGCAAAGCAACTCACACCAGCCGAATCATACGATTCCAATCGTACCGAGTCTAACGGACTATTAGGTGTGGAGATGACCTAAGATTGGGAAGAGCTTCATAGAGTCTGGGGAAATTCAACACATAAAGGGCAAAACCAGAAACCACTGAGATGTGAGTGACCTTTTGAGTCTTTGGGAAGTTTATGACAAACTGCCATGCCTCTGTGATCAATAGAGCCACATGGGCTCAGGAGTACCTTGGATAAACATTGTCACTCAACACGGTCTGCTGTTACGTCCAGGGATGCAACCTGAAACCGTAACCTGTACGGAGAAGACTGTACTGTTTATCTGCTATGTCCAGAAATGCCACTGAGCTTTAAAAGGCAGCAGCTCATCTCAGAAACACAGCAAATTTTCAGTTAGACCGGAAAAAAAGCAGGATATTAATTATGATCACATACTTCGCTAAGAAATGCATACTTTTACTTTGGAAAGATGATTCCCCTCCAACTTTCAAGTTTTTTTTGGATCAAATTTCAGTTTTTTTACCATTGGAAAAATTAACTTTAGAAAAATACAACCATGCTCATATTTTTCAAGAATTTTGGTTCCCATTATTCTCAAAACTGGATAATTTTTCCAAAGGGGACCAATGAGTATCTTTATTTTCGAACTTGTGCTTTATATGTATGTATGTTTGTATGTATGTATGGATATATATATATATATATATATAGTTTGATATCGCTGTTGCTGCCATTATATATTTTTTTATTTATTTATTTTATTTTTTTTATATTTATTTAATTTTGTTCTCCCTTAATGTATTTTTTTTCCCCTAGGGTAATTATGGGGAGGGTAGGAATGTGGGTATAATAGAAATCATGCATGTAAAAATGTGAATTGTGAAAATTATTGTGAAATACAGCAAATACTGGGTTTGGTTGTCTGATCAATCATTATTTCAGTTTGCTTTAACAAAAAACAAAAATCCAAATGTCTAATAAACAACGGGTTAAAATAAATGATCAAATCACAGATTCAGAATTTGTGGCATTTTAGAACTCTTCCCAATTAATAAGGATTTTTTTAATTGATTTTTTATCTTCAAGAACTGCCTACTAATTATTGCATTTATTATTGACTAAAATTGAATTAATTCTGGGCAGCAACGCCACTAAAACTCTTAAAATTTTGTCCGAATGTACTGATCTTAACACTCAAAAGAACAGAGCAAGCACCTGACAAGCACGGAGCAAATTTCCCTCATTAAAAACTTGAATACACTCGAGCAGGTGCAGCCGTGAAACAGCCCTCTGTGGTTGGCGAAAAGACTGCAGGGCTTCTTAATGAGGCCCCTATCTGCAATGTGTAGAGATAGGAGAGTTTGGCTGCGAATGAACGGCACACTGTTGTTCACATGCGCGGTGGCCTGAGCTCCCGCTGAGCAGACTCACCACAACACACCAGAATGCAGAGCAGAACCCGCTCTGTGACAAATACAGACGTCAATCTGTCAAAGACGAGCTTTTTAAGTGATGCAACAAAATTATTACAGCATCATTTGCGCATGTTGTTGCCCGTCATGGTCTGCGTGGGTGAATTCGGGGCAAAGGTGCTTGCAAGCGATGATGTCTTGACATTTACGGTGTTCCATGATTACAACTTCAGCATTGATGTCTGTCATAATGGGGCTTGTTAACCTGCTGGATAGTAACTTGACATCTCTTTGTTCTTCCTTTCATCATTTCCTCATCATGCCTCCACCGGCTGCATAATCATATGTACACTGGTCAAATTTAAACGCCAATCAGACGAATAAAACTGCCACCACTGTGTTTATAGAGTCAACATTGGGATTTTCTTTTTCCTCTCTCTTCTATTTCATTTGGATGCAGCATGAATATTCCTGTTTGTTTTCACACCTCCTGTTTGCCAAGACAGCTAGTAAACAAACTCAACCCTTTCCCATTTCAGACGATGTTTCTCAGTTCCCTGAACAGCAGAAAATAGTCCAATCTGAGCAGAACCAAGCCAGCACATGTGTTAGCAGAATTAAATCTCCATATGTGCCGTGGTTCAACATGTGCTTTACATTTTTTAAATAATATACAGCATGTATGCAAAATATGTAAAACCCAACAGATTTCGCCACACATATATTACTGCACCCAGTTGTTAAGACATTTATCCAATCGCAAATTACTGACTTTTAAAAACTAAATTTAAAGCAGATTTATTAAACTTCAACATAACAAATCACATTTGTTGACACTCCAGAGACTGTCAGATTTACAAGTCTTCTATATTGAGTAGCTTGATATTGATTAAATTGTTTGCTGATTAACTAACTGATCCGTTGTCGTGCCAGAGATCTTATCGGCTGCTGATCAGAATCATCCCATTTTTGTCTAATCAGCTCTGACCAGTATCAGCTAACGCTGGTCGCTGTTATTGACCAATAGCGGTTGATTTCTTTCTTTATATTTTTATTATTAAATGCATCATATGCAAAGCCTGCAACATTTGTATTCTCCCTTTTATAAAATGAAATATTTTCAAGCCAGTCAATGTGTCAGCTTGGAAGCTTAGAAGACTGCTAAACCAGGTTGATGATGCAATCATGGGGGGAATGTTGCTGAGGTTTGTCAAAGACTGTGAGGCAGAAAAAAAGACTTATTTTTCACATTTCTATTTAACAATTTTCATTTTCTATAGCACTAACTTATAAATCACATTGAGTTTAATTGAAGTCCTCATGGCATCCATGTGGAGCATTCTAGATGCCATTTAACTTTAGTTTATTTGTCTCAGGTTAGTATCACCCCCTTCAATCATCATCACCTTTTATTTTAATCTGTTTTGTTAAAGATAAGTGTTTTCTCTTTTTCTTCTTTTTTTGGGGGGGTGAAACTTGTGATACGCCAGAACCAAAATCTTGTTGGGTGAGATGGAAGAAACTTTTAAATCAGCGTCAAGGAGCAGGATCATCAGTGCGACTGCCATTGTTGAGTCACATCCGTGTGGAGGTGCTACAGAAAAAAATTGATGTACAAGAAATAAAAGAGGAACAGACGCCAAAATCAAGCACCAGTGGTTCATGCAGACTGTCTTCCTGTATCACGTGACAGCAGCGGCAGAACGAAAACTTTAACGAACGAAATTTTAGAATTAGCTCTTGGTGTTTGTGAACGCTTTGATGCACTGCTGAATGGCTGAAAACAGTATTCGCAAGAGCTGGTTGAAACTGGTTTAAAACCGGTATTTTCATTTCCATTAACTGACATTTTTGGCTGTTTCAGTATCATGCACTTTTTATGAACAATTTTATGAACAGTATTAGCAGCGTCTATAAATACCAGTCAGCATTTGGAAGAAGTTGTGTGCGAACACTGCTCTAAGTGCTGCACAAAGCGCCTTGCTCAACAGCAGCTTTAAACTGATTTAACGAATAGTGACTGGTGTCACTCACGTGACATGTGTACGTAGTTAATAAGGTACTAAACTGGCTGTTTACCCTGCTTCCATCTGACAAGAGACACAGACATATGTGCTGCTGCACCACCAGACCTAGGAGCAGTTTCTTTCCTCAGGCTGTCAGGCTACTTCATTCATAGTCCACATTTTTAATTAGCTTTCAAACTACTTTTGATTTGTCGGTGTAAAATGACACAATACACCATGTAGTTGAAGAAAAATAATTTTATAAATTTTGAAGCATCTGGTATGACATAGATGGGATCTGTTTTGAATATGTACGAATCATCTGTTTATCACCGTGAATCATCAGCAATCCTGTATATGTCAATATTATCAATCAGCCATTACAAGCAGAGAAAACTCTTCCCAGAACCAGCTGGAAGAAGCTTCATAACTTCCTTTCAGATTGTATTAAAAGAGAAAATACACTTTAGGATCAAACTTCCACCTGCTCACATGTGTTGGTACAGAACCCTGACTAGTCAGACCCACTTTACCTCCGTCTCAAGGCCAAAGCTCAAAAACAAACATTTTAAAACCTTTTATCAAGAGGTGACTCCATTTCCTGGTTTTAATAAACCGCCTGTGACACGTTTTGGTCAAAATGCTACAGATATACAGCACTAGGAATGGATGATATTTTACCGTTCACGAAATACCGTCAAAAAAATTCCTCACGATAAGAATTTGTCATCTTGTGGTAGAAACGATAAATTCCTGTGGAGGATGTTTTTGTGTAAAGCTACGCACAACGTATGTGAAGGAAGGAAGGAAGGAAGGAAGGAAGGAAGGAAGGAAGGAAGGAAGGAATGAAGGAAGGAAGGAAGGAAGGAAGGAAGGAAGGAAGGAAGGAAGGAAGGAAGGAAGGAAGGAAGGAAGGAAGGAAGGAAGGAAGGAAGGAAGGAAGGAAGGAAGGAAGGAAGGAAGGAAGGAAGGAAGGAAAGGGGAGAAGGAAGGGAGTAAACAAGGAAAGGAGGAAGGGAGAAAAGAGGAAGGGAAGAAGGAAGGAGAGAGCAGGAGGAAAGAAGAAAGGAAGGAAAAAGGAAAGAAAGAAAGAAAGAAAGAAAGAAAGAAAGAAAGAAAGAAAGAAAGAAAGAAAGAAAGAAAGAAAGAAAGAAAGAAAGAAAGAAAGAAAGAAAGAAAGAAAGAAAAATTCCCGTTGATACGTTTTTGTGTAACAAACATGGCGGATCTGAGAGCGAGATAGATTTATAGTTAAAAAGGTGGAGTTGAATTGGTATTTTTTTTATCGTCATTTTTATCGTTATCGGGATAAATGCCAGAAATTATCGTGATACATTTTTTAGTCCATACCGCCCATCTCTATACAGCACAAAGCTCAATTTTCAACATTGTGTTTCCAGCTCTGTCAACAGCAGCTGGTTGAAGGGGGTGAAGTCAGCACTCAGATCAACTCCATTCCTCTTTTGAAGCTGATGTAAATCTTTGTTGTTACCCATAATACCCAAATTATTTGTTTCAAGCACAGAAATTCTGTCCGTTTTTTTTTTTTTTTTTTTTTTTCATAATTCCCTTTTAAGTTTGATAAGATTGATTGTGTCATGAATATTTTTTTTTTTTTGGAGGGGGGGGGGCATTACTTTGGACAATGTGGTAACAAATGCTGCCAAAAGACCCCAAGCGGCCTCATTACATTCTGTTCAACCTCTCTGTCAGTCAAATACTGATGTAATCAGACAGGTGAGGCAAACTGATGCAAACACCGTGGAGGATGATATTTAAATTTGCATGACAGCACAAATTTGCGATTCAATTACAAATTCTCCTGGGGTCCAGCTGGGGCCATCGTGCATACTCCTGCACAACACAAAAGACGGTAAAAGGCACTGAAGCTTCTCTCTGGCTCACACTGATAAGACTGTTTTTCCGTGGTGATATTTCCCAGCAATGAGATCAAACAACTGTCCGGTTGTGAAAGTAGAGACTTTACTGTGAGACTGCGCTAACCGACTCCTTCTCAGAGGTCTTGAGAATATGGATTCACAACAACTTTGGTCTTTTGGCAGTCTAGCCATTGCTAACACTCCCCTGACCCCTTACTGTGCCAATTGTTCCCCGCTTTGCCAAAATATAACTTGTTGCTTTTTTTAAATCCATGAGCCCAGTTATAGCCATAGAATTTCAATGTGGGTCACTATTACACCGATTTGCAGTTCTTACATTATATTAGTTGAGATAATTGAGATACAAGCATAACCCGAGATATCTTGGGTATACTAATTTAATTTTTCTTGCAGCCACCTTAAACAAATAAACCCAATAAAGCACATGCAAAAACCTTCCTTGCAGACCATAAACCCAGTGTGCATCCAGTCCAGTAGGCTACTTGATAAATAAATAGATAAATACTTTCCATCATTGTGTTAATGGTCTCATCCTGAGCTTAAAAATGTGTGATGAGATTCCATAAGAATTTCTCTTCCAGTAAGGCCGTAACTATTTGCAGCAGAGGCTGTTCCAGTGATATCTCTGCAGCAGGCAGCACTGGCCAGTGGTGCAAATTAATGAGGCAAACTGCTTCTAGTAAATTGATTTTTAGCCTTGAACAGTCTTGGATCCACGATTTCCTCGGATTTAAAGAAAAACCTTTAAATTATTTCCAAAAGGTTTTCCAGGAAAATATACTGCGGCGCAACATGCAGTATCAATATGAATATCTACCATGACAGCATGTTCCATCGATATCCCCCTGTTGTCTAAACTGTGGATTTCTTGTTTGCTTTGTGGCTTTTTCAATTTTTAAAACCATAATGCTTTAAGTTTGGTCAAACGCCATAGAGTTCAACAGCTCCCTTTCAAGCATATTGTTACAGCTCTGTTCACAGCAGCAGGTTTTAGGGGGTGGAGTCAGTACTGAGTCACTGAGTCACTACTGAATCTGACCACTCCTCTGTGGATCTTTTGAAATGGAAGTTATAACTCACAGCCCACTTCTGAGGAACAGTTAATGCTGTGTAATATGAACTTCTGTGGGGGTGAATATGGTAATTTTGAAAAATTCAACACTAATCTGGGTCTGAGATGTCACAGAACGCCATAAATATGAACATATAACAGAATAACATAGTTTAGACTCTGACGGCCTAAATGTGCAAGGTTTAAGGGTTGTGGTTTTGACTTTATAGGCACTTCAGCCACCCAAGTCCAATAAACCACAGAAGAAGAAAAAATATAATATGCCCCTTTTAACTGCATTTTGCAAATGTTGACTCATCTTGCTTCCAAAACTAATTGCTGGTTAGTTTCTTAATTGCCTGATATGGTAATATATTGCACCCAAATTGAAGTAAACAGTGATTCAAACTATGAGTGTGATAGTTTCCTGTCTAGTGGTGGGGATGAAATAAACAAAAGTGCATCGACTGTCATGAAAAGCGAGAAAAATAAATCTTCATGAGAATGCAAAAAACTTGTACTTAATATAATATATTTGTGTCTTTCTGGTTATATTCAGTTTGAGGACACCAGGTACAATGTCACCCATCAGGTTTTAAATTGATAAGCAGACACTGTTCCCTACCAATAAAGAGCTTGGAAGGCATTGGACATTTCCTTAGAGTTTTCACTGTTAACCACAGTTTAAAACCACATGTTTACAAGCCAATCAAATATTAGTCAATTCCTTTGCATGGGCAAATTGGAAAGTACTAAAACAAAGACAGGAAAATGTAGATTTCTGGATGGAGGGCGCACAAAAAAAGCGCCCATTCATCTGGACCTGCAGACTCATTTTAAAATTTCTGCAACATTTACTGTAAGCAGTTTGCATTGTCTTCATATATAAACTGTTTCGGTTGCGTGCATGTGCGGCGCTGGGAGACAGTCAACTGTGCGCAAAAGCCACCTGAAAGCTGATTTATGGTTCCGCGTTACACCAACGCAGAACCTACGGCGTAGGGTTACGCGTCGCCGCGTAACCCTACGCCGTAGGTTCTGCGTCGATTTAACGCAGAACTATAATTCATGCTTGAGAAATCACGTTGCGTTCCGCATCCGAAGCCCCAGCGCAGAGGAGGTGAGACTAAACACAGCACTCACGTCTCTGAAGCGGTTCCAGTGCTTGATCTTCCGGCTGTACTGAGAGATGGTTGACAGCCACTGCTCATCCTCCATGAAATTCCCGGCTTTTGCTGCCTCTTTCCCACTTTTGACGTCCACCTGGAGCGAGACGCCCACCAGCAGACACAGACAAGCCGGGATCCGTGCGGGGATCATGTTTCTCGGGCAGCTGGGGTCGGGATGTGTCCTGCTGCTGCTGCTGGTTGTCCTCCAGACACAGATCCAGGACGAGACTGTTGCTGCTGCTGCCTCCACACGCTGACTGGAAATGAGAGGTGGAGGAGAGGCAGAGGAGAGGAGGAGGGGGGGAGGAGGAGGAGGGAGGGAGGGAGAGCGTTAAAGGATAGATTAGATCCTGCACTAATCGTTTATTTTTGCTTATTTGGTTTCATTATTTCAGTGGCGTATTTGTGTTCTTGATTTAAAAAAAATATTTTAAAAAAGCACTCAGAAATGTTTCCACACTGAATCATACAAGTGGAACATTGACTGTATTCAGTACTCGAGTTGTAAAAAAAAATCAGGGGGGTGGTGGATTTTATCATATGGGGACAGATAATTTGTGCTGATTACAAATAATATAATTACAAATAATAGCAGTGACCAAAACACCTGCAGAAATACTGCAGGAATGACATAGCAGCAGTTAAATGCAGCCTTCTGTAAGCTTTAAATATCCACTGGGCTTACATCAAATACATCAAAAGACAACAATAAAAAACAGTTTTCTGAACTTATCAATATGACTCTGTCCTTCACAGGATAAGTAAAATGGATCAATGCAAAAACTCAAAATCTTAACAAGAATATTTGTCTTATTTCTAGTTAAAATGTTTCATTTTAGTAAAAAAATCTCATTACACTTAAAACAAGACTCATCACTGGAAAAAACAACAATTTTCACCTGTTTCAAATAGATTTTCACTTGAAATAAGTAGAAAAATCTGCCAGTGGAACAAGATTTTTTTTTGCTTGTAATGAGAAGATAAATCTTGTCCCATTGGCAGATTTTGCTACTTATTTCAAGTGAAAATTTACTTGAAACAGGTGAAAATTGTCAAATAAGTTTCTGGTGTTATTTTTCTGGTGATGACTCTAAATAGCAGTAAAACCACATTCATTGATGAAATGACATAAAGGATGGAAAGGAGGGATGGCAGTTTTACAGGGGGGATGATTTGGACCGTTTTTATTTCAGGGGGGGATGCCATCCCCCCTCATCCCCCCTCAACGCGAGTACTGACTGTATTTATATGTTTTGGGATAAATTACATTTATTTGAGTCAAATATTTATGCCTATAATAAGGCTGAACTGGACTTAATAAATCAACTAGAGAGGGAGGAGAGTGAGGAAAATGTGAGGGAAACTGCTGCGATTGGATTCCTACCATGAGGATGTGTTTCTTGAAGTGGTCCTTCCAGACCAAGGGTTGAGACTCCCAAGAGGCTGCAAGGCAAATGAGGCTCAATTTGGCTTAAGATGAGTTGAATTTCAGTCCTAATTTGTGCATTAGTAGCACAGGGAGAGAACACGAGAACAGCTCATCAGAGGTGTCAAAATAACTCATTATTTTTGGGAGAATTACACTGACAAGCAGCCCTTTAATGCACCAGAGGGGAACTGCATTTATACTGTCTATGCAGCTCTCCAGGCACTGAAACATACTGTAGGTCTAACATTGTCCATGGAATCAGCTGTTTGAAGCTTTCTGGTTTTTTTTTCAAATTGAGCTCACAGTATAATCAAATCCAACATTCAGGTTTTTTTTTCTTTTAGATCTTTGATCATAGACATTTGATCACCCTCTTACATCTAAAAGACAAAAAAAGTCACATGGCTATACAGCTGTACCCAGAGCCGGATTAATAAATGGACTACACTAGGCAGACTGTGATTTTTGCCCCTCCATCGATGTTATTTATGAATTGAAATCTTAAATTACCAAAGTTACTAATAAAAGTTAATTCACATTTTACATAGCATAGTCATAGTCAAGTTGGTTCTTTGTATTCCAAAATAAGTCATGTGTTGTATATCAAACAGTCTTTCAGACTATTTTTTAGATTTTTATTATTTATACGTTATTACACAGCTCTATTAAATGCTATTAAATTATCCTTATTTTATCGATTGCAAGTATCATTGTTAAGGTATTAGTACCAGTAAATCACCAATAGGTGTCAGCATTGCTATGTAAACAGAGTAAAATAAGATAAATGTTTTAAGCTATTGCATTTTGCAGAATATCTTAATTAAATGTGTTGATTAAATTGAATAGTTAAATAAGAAGTCAAATCTACAAAGACCAATAAAATTTGCAGTAAGACAAAGTGTACTGTAGTATGTATGTCTGTATGTGTATGTGTATGTGTATGTATGTGTATGCGTAGCGTATGTATGCGTACATATATGTATGTATACTAAATATAGTAATAATGCACATATATATATATGCCTTAGATTTTTACCGGCATGGTATCAACCCTTAATATGTGTGCAGACAAAAAAAAAAAAAAAACTTTTTTTTTTTTTGTCCCCCTCTGTCTGGGCCCCTCCCCTGTCAATCGGGCCCTAGGCATATGCCTAGTTTGCCTTTGCGTTAATCCGGCTCTGGCTGTACCACACCAACAACCTAGAATACTGCAACTAGCCAATCTCATCATTAGATACCTGCTGAGTATTGTTTTCATTCGTTGGTGAGTGGATCCTATTTTCTAAAGTACTGGGTGATGCCTTATAAAGTCTTATATGGATAGTTTTTTTTATTCTGAGAATATTCTGAAAATAATCTGAAAGAGAAGAGAATGTCTTGACATCCAGCTTTCTGACAGAAAGAAATCATTGTGGTTCAAGACCGCACGCTTCAAAGCAACATCTTATGTTCTTATTCTTTCGACAAATACATGTATAACCTTGTGCTTTCTGAAACAGGAATTATTGCCTTCTGTATCCTCAAAGCCCTCCATCCGCTGCTGCTCTCTTTGTTGTGATTGGCCAGCTTCAGGAAGCCTGAGGAAGGGCAGCAGCCAGTGCTCATACTGTAGTAACCATAGACTGTACAAAGAGGATTAGACCTGCTGTGACATCACTCATAGCTTTTGGAAGAGGAGTTTTCGAAATAGGTTTTTTGGGCCTTTGAGCGACTCCATGTTGATGGGACACGACTCTGTCCAACCTCCAGGGATTCTAAAAATGGGCAAATGCTACCACAAACTTTTTTTTCTTTATGTTTAGTTTAGTCTCAGCCTAAGATTCTGACAAACGTTGTATTATATTAATGAATTTGTCCTTATTTCAGAGGTTGCTGGAATGACATATGAAACGAGGACTGCCAGAGCTCCAGTCGAGGTAATGCTGTCTATCGCTTGCCTTAGTTTGGCCCACTTGCTCAGGCAGAGCAGCAAACAGCAGTGGCAGTTGGACTGTAACGACTCTTTAAGGCCAAACTGGGAAGGTCGGGGACAAAGGTGGCTCACCCAGAGCAGGCAGCTGAAATGGCCGCTAGCTACAAGTCAGCTGGTTGCTGGCAGTGTTGTGCCAATTTCTGCTGCTTTGCCAAAAAATGCTACCTAATGGTTTTCTACCTTTGTAGAGCTAAAATTTTACTGTGTTTTACTCCCTAAACCACTTCCTTTTCCCCCAAGTGGCACTTGTCGCTTGCCAGGCCGTTAGTGTAAATAAGAATGTGTTCTTAATGACCTGCCTGGCTAAATAAATGACTGAATGAATATCAAATAAAGCGATAGAATTGTTTTTTTTTTTCTCTTTATCGTATAATGTTCACACAGTGTAATGCAATTAATGTCATGGGTCGTGTATTTTGAAGGATCAAATACTCAACATCCCGTATTATCCATTTTACATTGTGCAAGAAATGAGGAGTGTGGCAATCAAACTTTGAAAATCAACTGCGCAGAACCACAAATAGCATTTCTCGGCAGGTAGCAAGGATTGGCAAAACACCGGCAGGGACCGGTTTGGCTGAGCTATGGATGTGCTCACATGTAATTATGCATAAAGTTGCATAAAGTTATGACATGTGTAGCCCCGTGGTTATCACTGTCAAAATCAGGGCCATAAGAGAATCATTCGGTGCGTCCGAAATGCCATACTAAACAGTATATACTAAAAAGTATACTTAAGTTCGGCACACTTTTGAGTAAATATCAGTAGTGTGCATTAATTTGGACGTACTATTAAGAGCGCACACGGCACTTCCTGCTGTTGGGAGGAGGTGACGTGTTACAGCAGCAGTAGCAGCACCGCTCCGCTCTGTTATTTCCCGTTTATCCTGGCCGAAACAAGATTACATTATATAATATTATTATATACGAATATTATAATATTAATATTATATAATAATATTATTATACTTAATATTATACTTATGACATATACGTATCAGTTAGCAACCAAACGCCGCTGCATTGCATTGTGGGAAGTTTCTGCTCAGCTAGTGTCCATCAATCCACACTAATACATTTCTCCGGAATGAGTATGGATAGAGCATACTATTGAGTACGTACTAAAGTTTCGGACGCACTAAAAAATCTTGCATACTCATTTTGCATACTCTTCAGCATGGAAGTCTGCAATTTCGGACGCACCGTACCTCACCTGGCTCAAGGTCCAACATCTCTTGCTGCCCAGCAACAAATGTTCAGACCAATTTGCATCCCGTGGTTGCCCTAGTGGGCCTTTCAAAGTCAACAGTGATGTATTCTATTCAGACTGGTTGCACTTATAACCCTCAAGTAATTTTTTTTTAACTGAAGTTTGCTCTTGTTCGACTTTATAAAAGTGCTGATACATTCTCAAATGAGCCGTAAGAGAGGGAGAGGTATGAGTGTGTTAGCAAAAGCATTATTATAGTGGTAAAGAAGTGTGTTGATTTATGCTGCAGTAGAAGGCTCTTCACTTAATTAAACAAGCAATCGTATGCCTGTCTATAAACAACTTAAAGTGTGAAGGTTATAGAGAAAGATCTTAAATGCACTCACATGATTGCAATGTGGAACCCAAATGTCAAATCAAATGTTTACAATATAACAAAAACATACACTTTGTTTTTCCAGATCTCACTCAATTCAAACTTTCAGGAGCGAAAGGGACCTGTACGTTCATCCAGAAACATCTTACAAGTCACAAAACGAAGAAAAGCATAATCAATCTTTTTCTTAAATGAGCTCAAATCAGTCCATAAAATAATTTTGGACATTTTAGGAGCAGTTGTTTCTTTTTCTAGTTAATAATCTAAATGGTTTTTGAACTACTTTTAGTTGTCCATAAATATTTTAGAAGATATACCGTAAATGCATTTTTACAGAGGTGATGAAGTCTTATATTTACCCAGAAACATAAGATTCCTTAATGGAAATGAATTCAACAATTGAGTTATTAAAGTAGCTGAATGTATTCAACCACTAAAATAACCCTCCAACACCAACATGGCATCAAAGGAAAAAAATTGTAGAAGTCTCACTTTGTCTTACTCGCACATTTCCCTGTAAATCATCAAGACAGAAGCCTCGTGGATTTGGAGACCTTGAATGCCTGATTAGAGTTTAAAACAATCTTTCATTGGCCTGAACAGTTATTGCCTAAAATGATGCTGTAAAGATGGATTATGGGACTGAACACGTTTAAAAATTCATAGCATTCTGGCTTTTTATCCAGAATTTATGACCCAGCGTTTTGCTGTACCTGCACATCATTTTAAGTCTGTCCACGTTATTCCTGCTGCTCCCTAAACTCTGCATGCCCTCTCGCATTCTATCCCTCCTCCTCTGTATTTCATCCCCATGAAGATAAACTTAATCCAACCCCCTGCTCGGATTCATTTAGGTTTAAGGTTACGAATATTGACCAAGGCTGAGTAGCCATGGGCTGGATCACATTTCTGTTATGCTGCTTGGCTGGCCGAACAAACTCTTGAGACCGGCATCAAAACCGTTGATGTGGCAGTTGCAGGCTTTTCCTGAGTGTGCAGAGCTCCAGAACTGGGAAGCAAGGACACGAGGAGAAATGTCTCGCAGCGCGGGTGTACATCAGGAAGGTGCTGGATATGATAAGTTAATCAGGAGGCAGTCATTACTTAGTCATGTCACGGTTAGGATTAATCTGCTGCAGAGTCATGGCCATACAGCTGTGCTGGGTCACTAGGAAGCATTAAAAACAGTGTTCTGCTGTGCACCATTAGCTTTTAAAAGATTTTCTTTTTTGAAGGTTTCCACACTGAAGTTTCTCCTTGGACCTTGGCAAAGTCTCCTGAGAGAATCCTACATGAGCAAGAACACTAAAAGCAAATAGAAATCACATTAATCAGAGACTCTGGGTTGGTCCATTTGCTCCACATAGAAAGTTTTAAGGATAAAAAGACTTGAAGGACTCCTTTTAGAGCTTGTTTATATTCATATGTTCATAAGTGGTAGCACAGTGAGAAGAACTGCTTTTAAAACCAAATCAGTCGTTCCAGCTGTGATCTAGATGCTCACTTGCTTTAAAGAATAGAAAAACTCACTTAGGATTGAGCTTCAGAATCATCTGGTGAGAAATATAAGTTAGACAATTAACATTTTACATCTTGATAGAGTCAAGATCTGGATTTTTGAAATTTGATTTTTTGAAAAATCCTGTATCATGAGAAAAGGATGTTTTTGCTTCTTGTGATTGGATTATAAAACTGCAGAGAAATTCTGTCAAGTAGGATTAGGAAACTCATGAATACATACATTGCATTGATTTACTAATTAATCATTACAGCTGTATGCAGGGCTTGAATTTAGCACTCTCCACTTGCCATTTGCGACCCAAATTCCTCAAGTGGCGAGACAGATTCTTCTTCTTCTTCTTGCCACTTGGCTAGTTAGAAAAATCGAGATTCCCAACTGTTGTGCCCTTTATAAATCAAATTGAGATTCCCAATACTGTGCGCACCATCGCACCTTTTTATTTTTTATTCTTGATGTCAACTCCGGGTGAACCGTCTGAGTCTGACTCTGAAGAATGAATAGTAAACACTCTGAAGAACAACTGGAGAAAATGGACCAATGCAATGTCTCAGTTTGACCAGCAGGGGGCACACTGTATAGTTCCTTAAATGGTTTAGCTGGTGTCTTGTGGTTGTCTTAAGACAGGCTAGGTTGGTTGTTGTAGTCTTAATAAGACACTTTCGAGCTAATAATAAAAAGGCGGCTTGTTTTTAAACTCACTTGTTCGTTCTCCTTTGGACATTTTTATCCAGCCCAGAATAAACACATTATTTATACAATACACCTGCTGCATTATAGAATATACAGACAGGACAGGATCAAAGTGTTACTTTGAAGGTGTAATGCTATATATTCCTCCATAAATGTTAGATTTACAATTAAGTAGGCAACTACTGAAATTAAATTATACAAGAACACATCATGCAATCTCATTTTCCACCAATAGTATAGTAGTACACTACTGAATGATAATTGTAGCGTATAGAAAAACAGGATTGATGTAATATGGTACTACGATGACTGCTATATACAAGTGATGTCGAAATACAAAAGTAAAGCAACGTTTTGGTTTTGGCTAGTAAAAAATCTGGTTGGCTAATAACTTTTTTCATCCACTAGCCACTTGGCTAGTAAGTCAAAAAGTTAATTTCAAGCCCTGGCTGTATGTAGAGAAAATGTTGGAATTATCACTTTAACACAACAGGACACAATCTTTTGAATTTTTTCTCAGTTGTCAAGCAAATAGTGACCAATGCGTTTTAGTGCACTACACAAGTAGTGTAGTGCACTAAAAATTGCAGTATTTCCCAATACTTTCAATGTTATTTACTTAGCCGTAGAAGTCCTTGAGGAAACGTCCTTAGTAACAACACATACTGAAGAGTATCAAGAAGTACTCTTTCAAAGCCTAATTAATTACTCACCTTTGTATTTGTGCACTTTGAAGTCAACTTGATATAAAAATAAATAAATAAATAACACAATTTTTAAAAGATGAGCTTTTAATTCGAATACTTTGAGAATGTTAGATAATTTATTGGAGAATTCCAGCACAGACGTATGGAGCTGTTGTCAATAATCAATAACTGCTTCACTGAACATCAACACGACTTTGACCTAGTTCAGGAGCAGCACTAAGTTTGACCATAAGCTGTTCTTGAAATGCAGCAGACAGATCCTCTGTCTCTAGCGAGACCAACTCATTGGATTAAAGTCATAACACCTCTACACCCTCCTCACCAATAAAAGCAGGTATTGCTTATGTAAGCTGAACTGTCAGTCACATCCACTCCTGATGTCATTTTCTGCCACCACTTTTCAGGAATGAGAGAAGACTTCCATAATACCTGTCCAAAAGGATCAATCATTTATTCCAACGCCATCACCGGCCTCTACATGTCATTTCAGTCTCTTGAGGAACAGAAGCCCCACTACCACAAGTTTTTAATGTCTGCACCAACCGCATACTCTGACTGAATGCTTTAAGAATAATTGGTAATTTTGAAAAAAAAAATGTGATGTGCACTTTAAACTGTTGACATGAAAGCAGCTCTGCATCCTGTGTTTGATATCTTTGACAGATCAGATTAATGCTGTGGAAGAGTGTCTTTTAAAAGTACAGGGATTAACTGGTGTCAGTTCCACGTCCTCTCCTCTTACAGATGTTGATAAAACTTTATCTTTCACAATGTGTAAAGAATTGGCAGAGCTTCATTTTCTTAACATCACACAAGACTGCATGCAGCATAATTTGAAGGTGTTCTTATCTGTAAAGATGTGCTGCCTCCAAGTGTAAACAACACATACCCTTTATCTTTAAAAAGAAACAAAAAAAAACAACTTCCAATACAAGCAAAGATGAGCTACACTGTTTATCGTTGTTCATTTTGTCATATGATGAAAGAGAGGTTTGCTTCAGGAATGAGACAAATAAGAAAACGCCAAGATGCAAGGTTTTTATTCTTGGTAAACTTTAGACAGGATGCCGGTAAAAGAAGGAAAATCACAACTGAAATCCCAATCTTACAACCATCTTTGGCAAAAGATTGAGGAGCGATGTTACCATATTTCCACTCATGTTCAAATCTTTTGAATGCTTCTTCCCCACTGAACATCAGACAGCCTGATCCATCCCGACACAGCACTCGGACCTGCAACAGAAAATCAGTGATCAAAGATTTGTACTTCCTTTGTACTTTGAAAAACCTCCCGCCTGCAACCAGTGATGAACTAACTTCCGTGCCCCTATACAGGCACATACAAGAGCAGGTACTCAGATTACATTAATGCAGAGGTATGAATGTGGCTATAGGCTGGTGTCCTAACCACGAACCGTTATATAGTACACACTACACAATAATAAACCCATGATAAACCTAGGATGAGTATGTACTCTCAAATAGGTGTTTACACATTTGTTTGTCTTTATTGAGGACTGCACAATTTTCTTTTCACCATTAATTGATTATATATATATATATATATATATATATATATATATATATATATATATATATATATATATATATATATAGTCACACATAAATGAACATATGATTATATATATGTATAATTGACTGTATAGGTGACAGCATGTATATAACTTTATATTGATGTATTACATATGTATGAGCGCTTAAAGATACATGTACATGCTACTTTCATGTAATCAATATGTATCTATCTATCCTCCCCAGCCTAGACACAGATTATCACAGATCATCCCCACACAACACGTTAAACCGGACATACACTGTGCGATTGTCGGCTCGTTTTGAACCGATTTTCCACTCGTGCGACTATTTTTTGGATCGGGTCGGGTTTCGACCCAATCGTTGGTCGTGCCTCGTGCAGTAAACGTGGGGTAACGACGAGAGATTAACACCTCACGACGAGAGATTAACACCTCACGACGAGCTCCCGATCACAAATCGTGTGCTCGCAACAAAATCAAACGTGTTTGAAATCCTGGTCGCTCCTCGTGAAGGAATCGCACAGTTGAAGCAGCTACGACCCGATTGGACTCATCCTTTCACAGAGAGCATGCGCAATCTCTGATGTCACGTCAAAAACTATTATTTGTAGTTTAAAGTGTTGCAAATTCACATTACAAATCATGTTTTAATAGCAGAAAAAAAGACAGCATTTCCCACGTCTGCCCAGCCAATTCCTTGTCCAATCACGACGTTTAATCTTTTTTCATTTATCGCCACACAGAATGGCACAAATTGCTAAGGCAGCGCGTTTGTTTTTGCTGAGCATCTTCGGTGTCTCCCACTTCGGGGTTCCTCCTCTTCCTCTTCTTTTTGACGTTGCAGTTCCAGTACAGAGAGGTCCGATGTGAGGATTATGATCGTATAGTGTGAGCAGATGGGTCGCATCAGAGCATCGGGTCGTACAGTGTGAGACCATAAATCGTGGGCTGTGAACTTTTGAACTCAGCGATCTAGTTGTGCAGTTTGAGAAGGGGCTGAATCAAACGATTTAAAAGTATGCCCAGCTTTACACACTCCCTCTCATACACTACAACACACCACAGAGTCACCAAGCTGCACCCATCACTGTCTTGTCTTCCCTTTCCTGCTCTTTCGTGTCGCACTGTCAGTGATTCTAATCCTCTTTGACAAAAACAGGTATTTTTCTTTTCTTTTTTTTTTTTTAAAGGGGGTCAATAAAATATGATAGACTGTCAAGAGGGCTGGGGAAGGAAACACACTCTCACACACACCCATGCACAAAAAAACCTCCTCTGTTGCAAGATCAAAATGCATTTATACTGTAAGTTGCTTCAGGTTTTGCCGAATTTGGTATTAACATTAATACTGTATATATGCAGACAGGTAGGGGGAAAAAAGTTAATGCAGAGTAGAAAAAAAAACTAAAATAAAATACAATTTTTCTCTGTTACTAATGAACCTGTTATTACCTTTTCTATGCATGCTGAGACATATGCACAAAGAAAAGTCAGCCTGAAAGCAAGTTTTCAGATCAGAAATCCAACCACGAGCAATTTTGAAAGTAGAGGTGTGAATAAACCACACAGGGAGACATTTAAAAAGTAATCTCAAGTGACTTATAGCTGTAAGTGGAGCTGCTATAAATGTGTATAAATTTGATTCAATGGGACTCAAACTGGGTCACACAGCTATTAAGAGTACCAAGTTAGTTGAGAACACTGTGGCAGCAGTTTGCCACCTCTTTGCAAGTACTGAATGTGCTATTTTGCACTGCAGGCAGCTGCAGCGGAGGTGGAGGAGAGTGCAGCAGCGCCTCCAATTAAATGTACACTGCAGACAGAAGCTGGCTAATCTGGGCATCTCTTGCTGTTCTCCGTTTTAGAAGGTCACCTCTGCAATATAAGCATTATAGCAACTACTAAATGACAAAACTGCACCAGTTTACTGTACATACGTATAGCAGGTATAATTATTACTATGCAGACAAGTATTGTGTGGTGTTATGACGGCAGATACTTGTACTTGGCAGCAGTCTGAACAGGTTGCGGGTTGTGGGTATCATTCTTATTTGTGCTCAGACACCACATCACACCTTCACTTAAGCTCAGTATTGGGTCCCAACTTGCTGTGCACGTTACATGGCAGTTTTTCATAATTCTAGTTAAGACGGTGAACTTCACATAAACGTGCCACTGTCGTTTAGCCTTTTTCTAGATTTCTTTTAAGAAAACTTTCTTCATCGAACTGGAGACATGTGAAGTCAGTGGCAGGTCCTCTGAGGTGTGGTTGATGTCTGTAGCCAACATGATGGTCATGGAAGACTACCAGCATCATCGTGGGTGCAGTCAGTGCAGCAATTCAGCAATCACGTTCAGACACACTTTACTTACTTTATGAGAATGCCTGCAAGAACAAGCTTTTTGAAGATATTTTTGTCTCTCTGTTTTATTGAGAACCACAGACTCAGATCTTATCACCGGGAGGATGAAAAGATAAAGATCTAAGGGAAAATGACTATGATCCTTAAGAGCATTACTTATTTTCCATTAAGAACATAGTAATTATTGAACTCAAGAGCTTTTAAAGCTCAGGCTACTGACCTGGAAGAATATTACTTTTCTTTACTTTCAGAAAGTCTTTGCTTGCTTTTACTTCATGTTTAGGACCCATCCATCCATCCACTCACCCTACCATCCAATAAAAATGTGTGTTAATGATTTAAATTCTGATTAGTGTGTTTACAGCTCCAAATTTATTAGACATGAAGATATCTCCTTTTCAGGATTTCCTAACCTGTCATACAGTAGATTAAACACTGATAAAAACCATAACAGAGATCAACTGACAATCAAATGCTCTATTTTTAATTGAGAGTGCTGTGTAGTTTCTTAAAACACACAAAGATCGGAGCATTACGTGCCTCCAGCAGTAAACAGATGTGGACAGATGCCAGCGGCCTCCACACTCAGCACTCTGAAGGATAATGAGCTGCAGCAGGGATCACCTGCGTTCTTGCTGGAAACATTGATCAGGCATTTCAAGAACGACGGTCTTGGCCGTCCATCAAGGCCAGTTGTACTCATTAAACACAGACTGATTAGCGAAGAATTCAAAGGGCGGTGACGCGTGACTTCAGAGTCACATTCAACATGAAAGAGCTAAAAAAAAAACAGTTGAGCTGTCATATTTCACTGGCAACAACATCCAATTTGATGATTTTACCTTACAATCTTTCTTTTGATCAATCACAAAGGTTAGAACAACTTGGATATTAACAACAAACACCCAATGAAGTGTCACATTCCCAATCTTTTGACTTCAAAAGATCTTTTTTATATCAATCATTTTGGATTTTTGTCAAATGCACATTTTTCTGTTTAATGGACCTGATCCACATTAATGCTTTTAGATACCCTTGACCTTAAAAAGTAATAAGGCTTTCAATCGATTTAATGCACATTACTAAATACTCCAAGCATGCAAATCAAACATATCTAATGTGTTAAAAGTTCACGTTTGTCAAACCTAATTTATTCTTCGCAGCAGATCTTAATTCCTTTTCATTATCAAAGAAAGTTTAATTTCTAATCGCTCCATAAAAAACTGCACAGCAGGCTGCTGAATATTAAAAGACATGCACCCAAAAAAGGCAGACATTCATCTAGTAAGGCTTCTTTCAAAAAGCGTTGGCATATAAAAAGACTACTTTAAAAACTGGCTTGGAATTATATATGGAAATTGGGTGGAAGCTTTAACAATACTTGGTCCAGATAAAAGCTATAGTTTATCAGGTGGTGCAGGTGGACGCCCAGAGGAAAAGGACGGGAAGCTTTTGTTTTGCTCTGCAACCCTGCTACCTGTTTAAATGTCCTTGATTAAGACAATGAACCCCTGCATTACCCCTGATGTGCTCATCTGTGAATGACTGACTGAGAAACAATGTCAAGCACTTTGTAGAACATAGACAAGGTTAAAAATGTGCTATGAGCTCATCTGGACTCTTGCTTTCATTATTTGTACACTGAAAAAAGATGGTTTTACATAATAAAGGGTCCATTTCTAGTGTGCATAGTCGACCTCCTTGCTACACGTGCCTCACATGTAGCAGATGTAAACAAAAACTGTCTGAACGAATAAACCGTTTAACATTTTAATTAAAATCCTGCTTCACTGTCTCATTAGATCTTCACAAAAGACAAACAGACAGATCAGATGCATCAGACTTTCTGAAAGTTGCACGACCTTGAAATCTTAAGGATATGATTGAAAGTTCACATTGCGTGGGGCACAGAAATGACTAATTATCGAGAGACGTGCGTCAGAGACAGAGACTATGTTTGTTGTGTAGTGCACAAGCAAGTCATATTGGATAAGCCACGCAGGCCCTCAGGACTTTGTTATTTTTTCACACTAATAAATGAGTCAAAGCATTATAACTACTCAGATGAACATTGATTATCTTGTGATGTCATGGTCAGTTATATAAGATCTTCACACGTTTTCAGTCAGTGTGTGTGTGTGTGTTAGTGCTGGGCGGTATACCGGTTCATACCGAATACCGGTGTTTATTTTTCTTATGATATGAATTTTTCATATACCGTAATACCGGTGAGTATGTACAGTAGCGCACACAATGTTGGGAACGGCGGAACGTAGCGCCGCTGGACACTGTTTGTGAGGGGACTGTTTAGCAGTAGTGATGCAGCGATTGTTCGGTAACCGAAATTGTTCGGCCGAAAATGGCAAAAATAACCACTTTCGGTGTTCGGTGGAATAAGTGGGAAAAAAACCGAACAATTAATAACGCCGTTGTAATATAAGGAAATAGACTGGCCGCTCCCGTACCGGTTGCGCAACACCACAAACATAAATTGTTGGCCAACCAAAAAGTAACCACATAAGAATTTTACCTAACATTCACCAGGAGGTGGAACCAAAACAACATAATGCTGGAAATTAAAAAATGTTCAGTTTTTTTATGTTCAATAAATATTTTCTACCTTGTAATTTACAAAATAATTTTGTAAAAGATTTCTTTCTTTGAAAAGCATGCCTAAATAAAATTTATTTGATTTATGCATCCTCCTCATGACAGTAAAATAGGCCATTCTAAGCCAATTTACTGCAGCAATTCCTTTCCAAATCATTAGAAAATGTGGTTAACACCCAGTCGTGCATGAAAAAAAAAATACCGTGATATACCGTGAAACTGATATAATTTTGAAAAATACCGTGATATAACATTTTTGGTCATACCGCCCAGCACTAGTGTGTGTGTGTGTGTGTGTGTGTGTGTGTGTGTGTGTGTTAGGGGGGGTGTTGAGACCTGAGATACTTGAATAAAATCTTTTTGATGGACAACTTTGTCAGTGCTTCTTTAAATCAGACCAGAAAGACCAAGTATGTGCTACATTAATACATTCATATAACTGATCAATGCCTTCACAAGGTATGCAAGGATTAAAAAAAAAAAAAAAAAAAGATATGCATAAGTGTTTCCTGGAACAAAAACTGAATGTATGTGTATAATAACTACATTTTTTTGGGAGCGCTGATGTGCAGCTCAACATGTTTGCATATAAAAGTACAGTATGTCACCGTATGAGAATCTGTCACTCATACTCATAAAGAGTAAAGTATCAGATCGTCTCCAGGATCTGGAAACGAATAAGTAAGATAGTGGCACTTTTTAAATCCATCCCAAATTTGAAGCTGTGCACATAACCTTATACAAAGCAGGTCAGGCGTGCAAAATCGTGTCTATGACAACACCAGGTTAATAGAGAACTACCTCTTTGACCTTGGTGTCATACCCCTGATAAAGAGTTGGTTATGGTCACTATGTTTCAGTTCCTCCATGTGTAAATCTGTAGAAGTCTGCATTTTTGCCCTTGAGTCACTCAACCGCATGTAGGCCGCCTTAAGTTCTGGTGTAAACATAACGAGTTAAACAACCACTTACTTTTGAGGGCACGTTGAGATGTGATCACTCAAACCACGTTCAAAGTGGTCTGCGCATAAATGTATGGAGCTAGAACAGTCTCAATATTCACAAAAGTACAGGACGATTCACAGGTACGTAGGACAAGATTCACAAATGTATTTCTGATGCACAAACAAATATAATGTGATTTACAAATGGCTTGTGGTCTATGGACTTGTCTGCATTTGTGTGTGGATTTTTGAGACTCCCCTGACTTGCATCAACCCAGAAATGTCTTTTTTAAATACGGAATGATCTGCAACCAATCCAGATATCTTCCTTGTTTCAGCCAATCATAAGAACACACTCCACGTGGGGGACAATTTACTCATAAGCCAATCACATTAAGCCATTCAAACTGCACTATATGCATGTGAATTTCAGTCAGTTCCCCCTGGGTGGGGTTGGTGAAAGGGCCTGTGTGGAGTTTGCATGTTCTCCCCGTGTTCCCTTGGGTAGCTAATGTGAGCTACCCTCACAAAAACATGCACCAGTCCTGGGCTATACATGCCCCCTCTGGCCAGCCGGGGCCCCAGATGGGGTGGGGAGGATCTGGCCGGAATAACGTGATCCTTCCACGCGCTACGTCCGGCCAGAGAAGCCCCACCCTGAAAAGGAGAGGCCTGCTCACTCCTCAGGTTAAGGAGGAGACTCAGTGGCTCAGGAGGCTCAGTTCAGGACCTCCCGGGGTTGGCAGAGGGAGCAATGCCCAGGACTGACTTAAAATGGGAAAAAATCTGAGATAGAAATTGTGGCAGGGTGCAGGATTGGGGCGTGGTCTGCAGGGGAGAGAGGGAGTGCGGGGGAGTGGCGCACAGGTGACGCGGCTGGAACAGCTGACGGTACACAGGTGAATCTAATCATTCTCTGTGTATTTCAGTAGGTGTGCGGGCCCTGGAGAGGGGAGAGGACGGACGCAGAGCGGAGCAGAGGTGCAGCTCTGCGGACGGTGCAGAAGCACAATACTCGAAAGAAACAAACGAAAAAGAAATAAAGATATTTCTAAACGAAATCCCGGTATCTGCTGTCTTAGTGACCCCCGTAGCAACTCGCAGTGCTACACTGGCGCCCAACGTGGGGCCCGATGGGAGGAGAGGCATGGAGCGGGCCCTGGACGCGCTCGCCCAGGCCATTGCGGACCTGGCCGCCCTGCGCCGGGACCAGGGCGGGCATCAGCTCGCTGTGTTGGAGGCGCTGATGCCCGCGGACCGACCCACCCCTGCGCCACGCCGGAGGTTCGCCGCAGCAGCGCGGGAGGAGCTGGCGGCGCCGCAGCGGAGAGGCCGTGAGGCAGAAGCTGCGGGCCGCCAGGCGACGGCTCCCGAGGCGGCATGGCCAACGGAGCGACCCATCCCTGCACCCCGTCTGAGGTTCGCCGCGGCAGCGCTGGCGGCGCTGCAGCCGACCGGCCGTGAGGCAGTCGCTGCAGGCCGCCAGGCGACGGCTCCTGGGATGGAGTCGGAGGCGGAGTCGGAGGCAGAGTCGGAGGCGGAGTCGGATGCGATGGCGGAGTCGGCGGCAGAGGTGGAGGCTGACCAGCAGGGCGGCGTGACGGAGGAGGCGGTCCTGGACACGCCAGCTCCAGACCAGGGCTGCGCCGTGGAGGAGGCGGTCCTCGAGGCGGACCAGCGGCCGACGCGGGTCTGCGTCACGGAGGAGGAGGTGGTCCTGGACGCACCGTGTGGCCCGAGGCCACCATGGGCCCGGCCCCGAGAGCAGCTTCCACGGCGGGCGGGCCGACGCCGGGGACGACCCCCCCGACCAGGAAGGCCCAGGGGTTCCGGGCTTCCTCTCCCGCTCCGAGAGGGCGGGGGGGAGTAGGCTCGGCCGGACAGACCCCGGCGCGAGTTTGGCGTTGGGGGTGTGTGGCAGGGTGGAGGAGCTGCAGCCACTCAGGCTGATTAGGGCACAGGTGGGCCCAATCAGCCTCTCCACTCTGCCAGCCTTCATAAGGCATAGCTGCACAGCAGAAAGGGGCTGTGGCGCTGCTGTGAAGGTACTTCTGCACTGTGTGTGGTGTTTGTGGGTAAATAAAGAGGGTCTGCATTAAACTCTGTGTCTCTCCATCCTGTCGGTCGGGCCCCCGTGGCACTCACCGTGCTACAGAAATATTTAAAAAAAAAAAAAAAAAAAGACCCTTAGCTTGGTTTGGTCTTAATCATTTCAGGGGAGGCTGTTGTAAAGATTCACTAAATTTGTGATATTTCTAAATTCCTTTTCTTTTACCTGGCTTCCTTTTACCTTCTCACTAATTGGTTGGCTGGTTCATATTTCATTAGCTTGATTTATTTCACCTGTGCACTCTATTCCTATTCAAACACCTGTCATTCAGACTTTCACTTCTACACAGGGCGGCAGAACTGCTAAGAAGTTTATTTTGCACCACAATTTATCCTTAGTCGATTTAAGTCGATTTCCCTTTTAAGATATGAGAATCTTGTATTCTTTCTTTCTTTCAGATATAGACCCATGTGTGTGTGTCCCCAATTGTAACGATTAATTCTGTCACCCCAGTATGGCTGGTGCTGGGAGGTTTTTGTAAAATGCAGACCTAATCCAATATAACTAAGATTTATGTTAGTATAAATTAATGATTGTAAAACAGACCACAGGACCTTAAGATGAATAACCTCAGAATGTGTAGTCTTGAAATGTCCAGATAAACTAAGTATTGCATCTCTTCGTTGTCTGATTTTTTTTTCTATTCTAATAAATAGAATAATTGGCCGATACATGTCCATAACCATGACCCTGATAAAAGCAACTGAATTATAACTGAATTTTATTTATTTTATTAGCGTGGTTTAATTTATTGTTATCTAATTATTTCTTATTATTTTAACTACTTATTTTTCAATTATTTTATTATGTACTTATTCTTTTATATTAACTTTTTTTTTAATTTTATTTTGTTCTTAGGTTTATTTACAGGTAGGTATTTATTTTTATAGTGTTCGTGATTGTGTTTTAATGTCTGTGGGGGGGTGTATGTGTGGGTATTAATGTGAGGATGTGTGTGAAAATGACCAAATGTGTTTTTAACCACGAGTGTGTAAGTTTTTCTATGTTAAATGTTGATTTTATTATGTAAAGCACTTTGCGTTACTCGTGAATGAAAAGTGCTATATAAATAAAGTTTGATTTGATTTGAACAAGAATGGGTTGTCTTAAATAACTGAATTGAATTAAAATCATCTTGCTCTCTAGATTTTTACTACCCTGTGTTTGTGTAAGTTAACAATCAATTGTATTTACACTGCCAAAATATCTCACTCTATTCAGAGTGTTTATTTGTGCTCTCTTGACCTACTGACAAGCACCTTGTCTGCAGCACCAGCGTGTATAATCAGCCTCTTTTTCTGCATTTGAATAAATGCACGTAATGCTCAGGCAGGTGATGCATGGAAAAATCTGCAACAGCAAAAACTGTCTATCCCTTTATAACAGAGGAGCTTAGAAAAAATAAAATCTTGCCACTGTTGAGATGGGAGGGCGGACGGCACTGAGCTGCAGAGTGGACAAACAAAAGGGACTCTCAGGCTCCATCAGTGTAACTTTTGACCGCTTGACTATCACTCTCCTGAATGCCAAACAGTGAGCATCGCTGGCAGAGGGCAAATTGGGAAAAGACAAAAAGAGCATAAACTGACACACTGACAGACGGAGAGGGAGCAAGGTTGTGGTTTCTGTGGGAAGGGCACTGGATAAAAGATGGAGCTAAAAACTCATGCTGGACTAATACATCATGTCCGAGACGCATTAACACATTCATGAGGCAGCAAGGTGAACTGGTTAACACAGGGCTAAAACATCCAGCGGTGAAAGCGGACATCTGCGAAAAGACAACTGACAGCTCTCCACTTTTATAGATTAGTCTAAACCATTAAAACATAGCTGTTTATGTTTGTTAAATCGTAAAACATGACAAAATGTCCTGGTTAATATCTGATATTCTCAACGGGCAGCAGACTGCAGAATGGAAGATTTTTCTGCTTATACATTTGACAGGTGAGAGTGCAGGAAGAATTAAATTATTAAGAACAAGCCTCAACTGTGACTTCTGTATGAGCAGCCGGAACATAAGCTGGTACCGCTGCTGCTCAGAGGAAGAACGGTGCTTTTTATTCATCGCAGCACAAGATCCTTGGTTGTTGGTGCATACTTGGCAGAAGATATTAAAACCTTTACCTAAGTCAAAGTAGCAATAAAAATCAGACCCTTAAAATTGACACTATTATTTTAAGAGTCCACAACTCGTCCAAGAAATTTGAACATACCGATATTGAAAATGATAAACTCTGGGACAACTTTATAACTTTGGAATTATGACTCATTTGATATTTTGTGCATTGAAAATGTACATGTATTCTAATAAATACCAAGTTCAGTACAAAAACAGACATCTTAAAGCCTAGAGCATCTTAAAATAAATGTGCTTGCATGTTTTATTATTTGTGTCAGTTTTAGCCTGACATTTTAAAAGCCCTGCACACTAAACATTATGTTTTTTTCACTATAAAATGCCCCTTATAACTCAGGATGTGTATCCAGCTGGAAAAGGTCCAGCCCTTTCCAGTGACCCTGAACAGGAGGAAGTGGGTGTAGAAAATGGATGGATGGACAATGCTCTTAGAAGGACTTGCTGCCACCTACTGAACAATACAGGTACTGATGCAATATTCCACTGGAGCGGAAACAAACGCTTCCTACCTCAAAAAATCCTGGTCCCTGCTGAGGCTCAGGAGACGCTGACGCTCCCTGCGCATGTGTAGTATCCAGTGCAGTCTGTTGAAAACCTCTGGGACAGCTGGACAGTTTTCAGCTCAAACTCCCCAAAATGAAAAGAACCAAATTTCTGTAACAGAAAAAAGGCCACATTTAAAAACTTCTGCGATTTCATAACTGATTTGGATCATTTAAATAGTGTTATGACAGCATGATGTCCCTATAGTTATGCAAATGGATGGGGCATTTTTGTGTCATTTTTTTAGAAAAAGTCACATTTCTGTTGTCTCTCACAAAAAACAAGACCAAGACTGCACAGCTCAGTCAATGTTTAATAACAAAAAAATGGCGTGCCTCTGGTTCAGCAGGTCTGGTGCGTTTCCTTCCACAATAAAAGGTCTGATATGTTGCGAGTACTCGGATGCCACAAGTCGTTATGAGAACAGTTTATCTGGTGTTCAGCTGCAGTAAATGCTCAAGATTTCTATTTTAATTCATCAATTAAACTCTTTTTCTACAACATTTGGACATCACATAACATAGGCCTAAATAATAAAATAATTGAGGTTCATAAAAACCAGAAACACAAATTGACCTCCCACCCTCAACCTCCATTAATACAAACGAAATCAAGACCTCAAGTCCTAAATAAACATGTTTGAGGTCTGAGATCCAACTGCCGCGACCTTTAAGAAGATATGGTGGCTTAACACTAAATCATTATTTCACATAACAGCTAATCTGGGAACATACCGAGTCTCTGCAAGAAGTCAAATTAACTTTTGCAAGACTTGGCAGAAGTGATTTTGCCCCCAAATTAACCTGATTATCCTCTGTACGTGCCACCGTGCTAATCCACCTGAAGGCTCAAAACTCTCAACTAACAAATACAGCTGGAAATGCACATCATGTGATAAACACTAAATTATTATGGTGCAATGCTGCAGACAACTACAAAAAGTAAGATCTGGTTTGTATCTTTATATATTTTAGATATATTTCATATATTACCTCTACATTATATGAGTTGCATTTCTTTTTTTTTTTAAATCACATTTTAGGATGGACATGGCACTTTTTACAGGCAAATACATTTGCTCTAACCTTCAGTATGTTTCTGGCATCAAAAGCCTCTCTCTCAGCCGTGGTTTGCCTTCCTGCTCCACCCGTGTCTGCCACTGGAAAAACACCAGAGAAGCTCGTTACACAATGTAGCACAGAGGAAAAACATACCGATAAGTTATCTCTGATCCAATGAACATGTTTACATGCAGCTTTAGTTTTATTACCGCAGTGCTGTGAGAATCAAGGTTACTTAAGTTTGTATAAGGATCTTGTGAAATAGGATCTAATTAGAAGGAGAAAACCCAGGGGCCTGTCCAGTTGGTAAACATGGTCAGCAGGGGCTGGAACCTCGCTTGTTCTGTGTTGTTGCTCAAACTGGTGCATATTTGAGACATGCCGCTGGACTGGATTCACTTCCAAAAATGAATGAAGACATTGTTAGAGTACTTGGAAAACCGCAGCACTTGCACTTGGTGCACATAAACAACACTGAGGCCAAACAGTGAGCTGTCTCCATGAGTCCTCTCTGCACTAATTAGTAGTTAACTGTTCAAGACTGTCGTCATTGCAGCTCCAGTCCAGGCCAATAGATAACAAGAGGACATTGACAAGTATGCGCAGGGTAAGCAGCTGCCAGTGTGATTCTAGCATGAGTCCTTTTTGGCTTTTCACCTGTGGAGTCCTTTCTGAACAAAGTGTTCATCACAGTGCCGTGCAGCTTCACCCTGTCCCACTCTCTGACCATCAGCCCTGCGGAGACGAAATGCTCTACGAGCCGGTCTGCAATCGTCTGCAACCTACGGTGTGGGAATATTGAAATAAGATGGTGAAAGAGACATTCAAGCTGACAGAGAACACTTTCTCTCAGCTGATTAACACTGAAGTGTGTTAAATTCTCTAATGTACTGACTTTTCAGATCCGTCTTTCACGTTGACTTTGACATACAAGATGTCCACCATAGCCGGATCGTCATTCATGTACTCGATACCTGCCACCTCCAGCTGCAGAGGCTTTCCTTCTGCGATCTCCCTGATGTGAAGCAACAAAAACAAAATCACTGACATTCCATACACACACGTGTTTTTCTTCTCTCGGTGAACTATGATACTGGAACTATTCATTGAGTTATCGTCCCTGTCACACAAAATACCGTGTTACTGAGCTATCCATACTTAGAAATGTTATGTACCAATCATTTTATTGATGGGGACATATATTTATTAAATATCTTTTCAAGTGAATCTGAACCTTGCACAAACATAACTGTGTAATATTTTTTAATCGATGTTCAACATGCAATGTGAGTGAACCAAAAAAAGGAAAACATTTACATCAAATCAATATTTGCTGTAACCCTCATTTGCTGTCACAACAGCATCAATTCTCAAGGTACATCTGCACTAGGGGTGGGACGATACAAGTAACTCACGATTCAATACTGTGGCGATATGTGGCCCAGGATAACGATAATATCACGATACACGATATCTATGATATTCGATATATTGTAAGAAATTTCATTAACAATATATCACGATCTATGTGACTGAAAAAGAAAAAATACCTATAAAAAGGAAAACATCTGTAGTTATGCATTTATTCAATGCCAAAACTTCATACAATGTACAAAGAAAGTGCATTTGTATAGTGCCTCACTGCCTCCTAGACTTGTAAATGTAAACACTGTACAGCTGGACAAATTAAAGTGCATGAACAACAGTGCGGTGACAACCGCGTAAATCCATTATGTGTGTTGTAATAAAATATCGATATTTTCCATCAATTTATCGATTATTTATTGCGACAGAGAGCGCAACAATATAATAATAATAACGATTTTTTTCCCCGCCACTAATCTGCACAAAGTCAGAGATTTTTATAGGAGCAGAAACAGCTATGTAGGAGGCTTAAAACTCAGTGCAGATCATTCAGGTGCTGCCAAGGTGACATATATATGTCATATGTCATACATCATGGCAAGACTGAACACAGCAAACAACGCACAAGTTATACTGCAGCTGCAACGTCATTCCCACTCAAAGACTTCAAAGCACACAGGGGTGTTAAGCTGTGCTGTTCAGCTCTTTCGGAGAAGTACAAAGAGAGGTGTAACAGTGATGGCTGTAGATGCAGCAGTCAGCCAAAGAAACAACAGCTGAAAGACATTATGTTTACTTCCCTTTGAAATGTGAAGATATCCAATAGTGCCATCAGCTAAGAACAAGCAAAAACCAGTTGGACCCGGATGCAGTATACTGGGCTATTGTCCAGAGATATCTGGCCAGAAGTGGTCTTTAGGGGAGAAAAATATGTTCAAAAAGCCATTCCTCTGATGTGGAAATGAGGCCAAGGGACTCAACTATGCATGAAAACACATGAGCTGGGGTGCTGAAAAACAGCAGCAGCTGCTCTGGACTAATAAGGCCATTTTTATTTATTTTTTTCAGTTGCAAAAGGATGTTTGTCCATCAAAGGATTGGAAAAAAAAAGTACAATAGTGAATGTCTGCTGGCAACAGTAAAGCTGGGTGGGAGCTACTTGCAAGTTTAGGGCTGCATTTCTGCACACGGATTAGGTCAGGAATAAAAGGTATCCTTATTGGTTAGAAATTCTTATCTATCATGAGATACCATCAGGAAGGGCTCTGATTGACCCCAGTTTGATGTTTATGCAGCAGAAGAACAACAAAGATCTCTGGTGAGTTCTCAAGTAAAGTGACCCACCAGCCCACGAGTATCCAGAAGAATTTAAGCTGTGTTGAAAGGAAAGGGATGTCCCAAAAATGCTGATTTGATTTAGAGTTTTCTTTTGTTTGTTCAATTTTTATCAAAACTAACCTAACCTAATGTAAAGTTAAAATCCATGTTGTCACTGAAATCTGATAGCTAAACCAAACCAATGATGCAATGTTTCTTTTTTCCAGACATTTGTTATTTTATGAAAATGCAAACGAATCCTTTGAACGTGTCACATGTACGATATTAACAGTAGATCTTTTAAGCAGTCTAAGGTTCAAGTTCCTACCACTGACTTGTTCACATGGTCAAATCTCTACAATAGCAGGAACATTGTGATTTCTAACAGACATGTATCACAAGAATTATGCTTATTTCCAGGGGAAAACACTACGCATATAAAACCTTTTAAAGTTATCCAGGATCTGCAAAGTGGTTTGCCATGCATGCCTTATTCACCTATTTACACACCAAAACTTGGGGAGACCATAGTGGTGGGTGTGACTGAGGTGTTAAGAGATTTCGTCTTACAATATGAACATTGGAAGCTTGATTTCCCTGCCCTCACCTGCTGCAATGGTTAAGATTGTTGCAATAAACAGGCTGTTCCTATTTCTAAAAAGCTTGGCATTGTCTAATAAGCTTCTTAACCCCCCTACCTGATGAAACTTTGACACTCCTGAAGATATCCAGATGCTTTTCTCACTTCCATGTCATTTAACAAAGCCAGAGTGCCAACGGTCAGATGAAGCTTTGCAGGATTCTGAAAGATGCTTTCCTCAACTCTGTGATCCTAAACATAAGGTTACAAAAAATGTATAGACACATAATTTATGTATAATGGTTCCACGTGCCGACTTTGAACATTACATAACCAACGCTGCTTCTCATTATTTATGCATTTCTCCCAAGTACCTGCGAACAGTGCTGCAACACCTCATCTTTAAATCTGAGGAATCCTTCTTGAATACTGGAATGGTTCAGAGGGAATGACAGGAAATGAGTGAAAGGCTGCTTCTTCCGGAAACTCTCCATAAGGACTTCAACCCGAGTGAGCGCAGATGAAACCGCAGCTTTCTGGGAACCTGTGATTACTATCAGGCAAAAAGATAAAAAGTTAAGAGAAAGTCGTGTATGCTTTATTCAGCATCAGAGGTGTCAAGTAACGAAGTACAAATACTTTGTTACCTTACTTAAGTAGAAATTTTGATTATCTATACTTCACTGGAGTAATAATTTTTCAGACAACTTTTTACTTTTACTCCGTACATTTTCACGCAATTATCTGTACTTTTTACTCCTTACAATTTATAAACAGCCTCGTTACTCTATTTCATTTCGGCCTTTAAAAAAAAAATATCCAGTTAAATTGCTCCATCCGGATAGAGTGAATTTGGTTGTGGTTGTTTCAGATGTTCTTGTCCAGTTTTGTTCTTACATCTGTTCCCTCAGATTCCTGCAACTAAACTTGGATGTACATTCCAATAAAAGTTAGGATAAATGATAACATGCCTCTGAAGTTTGACTTTTTGCACCATTACAATACTTAGGGTGCGTCCCAATACTCCCCCTCGCCCTCCTTTTCTTCCCTAACCCTAACTTTTGCGCGTTCCCGTGAAGGTAGTGGTGTCCCAATTCCTCTTTTCACCTAGGGGGAGGGGGCATAACGAGGGCTAGGGGCTGAGAATAGCCCCTTCAAATCGAGGGATTTCAGATGCTGACTTGGCGAGCGAGGGGATATGAAAAAAAGAGGCTCTGCGTCGATTTGACTCGCCGACCGAAGGCAAACAGGCAGACTGGTCTCAGAGAAATAGAGAGAAATAATCCTGTGACTCGTCAGATTTGTTTTGGATGTTTCTGATATAATAGTCTTCAGAAACCACAAAGTAATCCAGCTGTTATCTGGGTAATTTACACACTTTCAGATAAAGTTGCGGAAGATCACGCCAGAATAAAGGGATTTATGGTTCCGCGTTACACCAACGCAGATCCTACGGCGGAGGTTACGCAACCTACGCCGTAGGCTCTGCGTCGATTTAACGCGGACCCAAGCTCCGGACCCGGCAGACAGAAATCTCTAAATTTCGGAGCAAATTTCTTAACAGGCGTAGTTACAACTGTTAGATTTCATCTATTAAACCAACATATTCCTAAATGATTTATTTAAGCCGGCGTGATTCTCAACAGAGCTGCGTCCCGGGAGAGAGTGTCTCTCCCGGGGCTGACGGAGCAGCCTGACCCGGCGGAGACGTCTCTTCTCGGGCTGTGAGCTGAGGCTGCTCCCCGGGGCCGGCGGCTCTTCTCATCTCCGAAAACATCGGGTCAAATTTCTTAACAGGCGTTATTTGGATAAACTGAGCCCCGGTTGGGGATCTTAAGGTTACCATTATACCTGAAAAAATATTAAAACTTAATAAAGTGCCATATTAACAGCGCTACAGCTGAAATTAAAACAGCTTTTGGCTCTCAGCTTCCTGATCAGGGAAGGGATGAAAACGAGGGGTAGGGGGAGAATTGGGACAGGCACCTGGGCCAAGTGCCCTAGATCTCAAGTGCCCTAAAATCTCCCCCTTCTTTTTTAGGGCTTAGGGAAGAAAAGAAGTGCGAGTGGAGAAAAGAAGGGCGAGTGAAGGAGAATTGGGATTGGGCCTTATAGGCAACTAGTCATCATATCTCCTGCTCTCTGAAACACATGTTAATGCTCAATAGTACACATATATGGTTCTTTAATATATTTGCATTATACTAAGATACATTCATTTTCAATGGCTTTTGTCCTTAATGTCTTTTTTCCCCCTTACATTACTTTTACTTTTATACTTTAAGTAGTTTTGAAACCAGTACTTTTATACTTTTACTAGAGTAAAAAACTTGAGTTGATACTTCAACAGGAGTATTTTTAAACTCTAGTATCTATACTTCTACCTGAGTAATGAATGTGAATACTTTTGACACCTCTGTTCAGCATCATAGAGACCAGGTTTGCTCTGCATCCTCACCAATCTGTCCTTCGATTCCTTGCTTTGGGATGTTGATGGATGTTTTTGTGTCAGCCTCCAGACGTCTGCGTGTTTCTCCTTTTTTCCCAATGATGTATCTGTTGAAACAGCATATTTGCACACAGTCAGTAAACCTCTCCTTCTTTTCAAGTAGAAGCTACACAACAAGCAGATGTGTGTAGATGACTCACTTGTAAAGGGCACTTGGGACATCAATGGCACAGCGGAATCCTTTATCTGTCTGTTCAATCAAGGGGCCGTCACAGGCTTCACCTTCTGCAAGCTCTTCACTCTCTAGACACATTTGATCAGTATTGTATTGGTTTCTTTCATGGTAAAAATGGACACCAGGAACGTATTTCACATATTAATCCCGAAAGAGTTCAACTTATTATTATTATTATTATTGAGCTTTATTTCGAATATGCATATTAAAAAAGAACAATACAAAAAAGTTTAAAAAAATAAAGTACAAATATATATATATATATATATATATATATATATATATATATATATATATATATATATATATATATATATATATATATATATATAAATGTGTGTGTTTTTGTAGACAAAAGACAAGGCAGCTCTTGGGCAGACCTCGATCCACCAACATATTGGAAAGGGGGTAGGATTGAAGTATATACTTATCAGCTCCTACCCCTAAATCTTATATAAATTTTCCAAAATAGCAAGAGAATCAATGAGCTTACTTATAGAACACAAAAAGCATAATATATAAGTCTATATAAGTCTATATAAGAACTTACCTGGCTCAATGTAAGAGAAATCATCTTCTTCCTCATATTGTTCTTCTTTAATTAAATTCCTACGATATATTCTTCCACCTATATTGATAAGGGGTGGGCGAAGAACATCCATACTGCAACCCAGCGAACTTTAGTCAAACGTATGTTAAATTAACAACACAAACAAACTGTTATCTATAAAATAAAATAACCAAAATGGCTTAAATGTATATTTAATAGTTCTGCTATCTAGTTCTTGTCCATGCTAGTTTGTTGACTTTCACTTTACGACACGTAGAGTCGGTTTTTTTCTTGACGTGTTACCAGATCTAAGAACAATATGGAGCGACCACTCCGGAAGAAAATCATGGACATGAGCCATCTGGATGGTTTACACATCTACGACCGAGCGCCACAGCTTCAAACGTAAATCGTTGTCCTTTTGTCGTGAACCAGTGACATCTAAACAAACATTACAAGCAACTGCGTAGGGTTACAATCGATCCACGGGGAAAGTAAAGGGTGAGTTTTACTGTCTAAAAACATTAACTTAATGTCATGTTGTTTTATAGTAACTTTGAGGTTGAGTAGTTAACATCTAATCTGATTTCAGCAGGGTAGTTAGCCTCTCTGTTAGCAGTAGACCGCTACCATAGTTCATCTTAAAAACACACCTTCAAACGTTTATTATTACTATTATTATTATTATTACTTTTAGGTTTTTGTTTTCTTTAGTTTTTTTTCAGCTAGTTTTAGTTTTCTTTAGGCTAGTTAAAATTGAGCCCTGAATGAGTTTATATTTAACATATTATCTGTTGTGTGAACAGTTTTGGTGTTTATTTTCAGGGGTCTGTTGTTAATAGTTCCCTGGGTCAATGGCCGCGTCTTCCTCGTCGTCCTCGGCCGGAGGAGTGAGCGGCAGCTCGGTGACGGGGTCAGGCTTCAGCGCCTCGGAGCTCATCCCCCCCAGGAAGGTCCTGTACACCTATCCCAAGGGTGCAGGGGAAATGATGGAAGGTAAGCTCCTTTGGAAAAGAAGAATATTATTCTGGGGGGTAAGATGAGGATGATAATGTGTAACAGAAGAAAGGCCGATTAAACAATGTTTTTGATAATATACAGGACTGTCTCAGAAAATTAGAATATTGTGATAAAGTCCTTTTTATTTTCTCTAATGCAAAAATGTCATACATTCTGGATTCATAAAAAATCAACTGAAATATTGCAAGCCTTTTATTATTTTAATATTGCTGATCATGGCTTACAGTTTAAGAAAACTCAAATATCCTATCTCAAAAAATTTGAATATTCTGGGAATCTTAATCTTAAACTGTAAGCCATAATCAGCAATATTAAAATAATAAAAGGCTTGCAATATTTCAGTTGATTTGTAATGAATCCAGAATGTATGACATTTTTGTTTTTTTAATTGCATTACAGAAAATAAAGGACTTTATCACAATATTCTAATTTTCTGAGACAGTCCTGTATATTTTTCAGTTGGGCAAGGCAAGTTTATTTGTATAGCACAATTCAACACAAGGTAATTCAAAGTGCTTTAAATCAACATTAAACGCGGCAAGACTCTGACGGCAGCGTTCTGAATCTTGGACCTCTCTTGAGTCTTGGACCGAAATCCATGCTGGATCTGTTAGTTCCTATGAAGCTCCCAGACCCCTGAGCTTCATCTGGATCTGGTTTGTTGTGGTTCCAGAACCAGAACCAAGCAAGGTGAGGCAGTTCAGTTATTCTGCTCCTCACCGGTGGAACAAACTTCCTGTAGACCTGAGGTCTGCTCCAACTGTCAGCTCCTTTAAATCAGGCCTAAAAACATTACTGTTTACTGAAGCTACTCTTAAATTAAATACTTACCTGCTGGACTCTACTGCTCTTACTTTTTAACAACTTGTGCTTTTTATTATTTTACCTCTTATCTTATCATTTTATTTCATTTTATTTGTTATTTACTGTTTAATTGTGTCTTGCCGCTTTTAATGTTGATGTAAAGCACTTTGAATTACCTTGTGTTGAATTGTGCTATACAAATAAACTTGCCTTATAATGGTTTCATTATCGTATTTGTTTTGATTAAGGGGTTATCTCAAAATAACTGTGGTCAGGTTTTTTGTTTTGTATATACCTTGCCAGTTGACTAGTAGGGTATATATGTGGATATTGTTAATCGGGAATACAGCATTGTAATAAAAAAAAGGGAAAGGGGCAAGAAAGTGATACATTTACCACTCCAGTACACTCTCATTTAAAATATTCATCAGGTTGTTTTTTTTTGCAATCACACACTGAATGTGTGTAAGCTGTATACTTTGCAGTACTTCAATTGAACAGCTTGTTTGGTCGAATATTTGTTAATCATAGACTGTAACATTAAGTATATAAACCTAAAATCTAAAAGTCTTAATCTGAACCTCCCCTAAGTAGGTTATTTTTACATTATAAATTAACATGTTCATCTAACCGCATTAAAAGAGTCACCTTCACGATATTGAAAACTCTAAAGGATAACCGTCCCTCACTAACCGGTTGATTTGACTTTACGGTGGATATACTATAAGTGTAACCTTGAATCAGTTGGGTTTTTTTAAATGTTCTAACAAGCTAAAATAAAAAACAGTTTCCAAACAAATAAAAACATATTTCCAGGCCTTATTGGTTCCCATCTCTCTATAATAAACAACTGGCCTAATACATGTTTTTCTTATCCACATAGGTTCCAGCGGGTATGATTTTGATCTTAAGTTTTAATTTAAAGCTGCTATAGCGATCTCCCAGCTGCTGTTTGGGTTAATCCCCATTCATGCAATCACACAGATGCAGCAGGAATGGTTCAACAGGTTTTATCATTTTTCAAGGAAACTTAATAAAAGCTGTCTTCCAGGTGGCATCTGACAGTATTCTTATCCCCAGAGTCCTTGTTGGCCTGCATCATCAGACAAGGTCATTCCCAGGGTCCTAGCACACTGTTACAAATGAAGCGAGAGACTATTTTAATGTTAGACATGTATTTATAAAAAAAAACAGGTTTTGTGTTTTTCAGCTTAAGAGTCACTTCTAAGCATTTGTGTGCATCTTTTAACGCCGGTACTTCCCAAATGGTGTTCAACAGTTTTTTTTTTTTTTTAAACACATTTCTTTATTGTTGTTTCTTGTTAGACGGCTCCGACAGATTTTTATGCGAGTCCGTGTTCAGCTACCAAGTTGCCTCCACGCTGAAACAGGTTAAACACGGTAAGCCAGAAGGTTGTACATGCAAAACGATGTTTGCTTCAGTTGATGCTACAATAACAGGCTCAATAGCGTAGAAGTAACTGCTGTGTGTTTTCTTTCAGATCAGCAAGTGTCTAGAATGGAGAAACTGGCCAGCCTGGTGGAGGAGCTGGAAGCAGATGAGTGGCGGTACAAACCAATAGAACAGCTACTGGGATTCACGCCGTCTTAAATGAAGCGTTCAGTTGCCTTTGGTTAATGAATCAGCCAAATCTAATGAAAAACAAAGGGAGATATTTCAGTTCAATTTATAAATGATGTAATTCTTTGTAGATTTATACTGTAACATAAGTGTGAAAAGTTTCTGTTTTGGAGATACTGAAAGTGACAAGTATTTTTAAACCACTGTTGTGGGCTTTTTCCTTCTTTTTTTTTTTATTTGAAAAGAAAACAACTTGTTATATCAGAACAAGCAAACTTAAACTCCAACTGAAATCTTATAAGTAATAACTACACAAATCTACATTTTGTTAATTTTTTGCAGATTGCTCATCTGCTTTATGATATTAGTCCAATCTGTAAGTAGCTTTTAAGGGAAGGAATATGCTGTGAAATAAATCCCTTTAAGTCGAGCGCTGTCTTTCCACATGGCTGCTCTGTAATTCATAAATCTGAAAACTTGTCAAGTACAGTATGTTCTCCTTTCTCCACTGGTCTCAATCTCTGCTTGTTCAAACAGATCTCCAAGTAAAACAATAATAGCCTGTAAATAAAGTCGGACTCGGACGTTCTTGGCATCCGTTGTTGTTTGTTTTACTTGGTGTGTGTTTCTTTTTTTTTTTTTTCTTTCCTAATCCTCTTCACCAAACTCACTTCTAAATCCTTTTGGTTTTACTTCTGCGTTGTGTTTTTACTTATGTGGTCTCTGTTACTTGACATTCATGAATGCAGCAGTTTCCATGACACTTCTGACTACATTTATAGCCAGGAATCATATGGGTCACAGTGTTTTTCGCAGTAAACGGTTGTTTTTGAACAAGTGAAGGTTGGGCTCTCACAGAATGTACTGTTCAGTATGTGAATGTCTGAGGACAGCCCTGGACATAACAGGGCACGCCTCCAGCAGGAGATCACGTTTCCATTTCCAGAAGTTTTACTTAAAACACACTTTTAACAAATCAATTTTAGAAGTTTTAGCTTGAAGCATTTGTGTTTATACATTCTACAGTCTGTCACTATTAGAAATTTGAAACGTGATCGTGGAAACATTCGTTTAACTGCTGATTCAAAACATCCTCCTCAGAACATACTGTGGTTGCACGTGTTTATGACTTTCAGTTCCTCCCAGGAACGTACAGTACAGAACGCTCTATTCTGCGCGGCGCCTACTCACTTGTTGAACTGAAACGTATACCTGGCTGCGTTCCAGCATTGTCTCGTTAGGCAAACTGTGCTATGTACTCCCGAGCCAGGAGAAATCCTGCAGCATATTTTTTCTTTCCATCTTTTGCTGATGTTCAGAAACGTGCTCCAAGAAATGCATTACTATAGAAAATAAACTTTATTTTAAAATGCAAGCATTGTGTTTGTCTTATTCGTTGCAGCACTTATCATCCCCCATTGTGCATTTTGTGACATTAAAAATATTTTGAGGAACATTCACAGAATCTTATATTTCTGCAGCCCACCTGGTGCAGTCCTATTATCCTGCATGATTTTGCTATCTGCAATTTTCCTTTGGAGATGAATGCATAACTCTCCATCTGTGCTGCTTTTTTGTTATTTGTTGCTTGTGATGCAAATAATAACAGATTTAAGACCTTAAAAACATTTTACTTTGTGTCCATTGTTAAATGATGCAGCTCCCTGTGTTTTTGCATCTCTCTCTGAGGCAGTTCTGATGTAATGGTTGAGAAAAACAGGTGACGTAATGTACACTGCAACACTGAGCCATCTGAGCCTGGCCTGCATGGACTTAACTCTCTGCTGTAATAACAGTGAGTGCATAAACAACAGCATATTCGTGCAGCATATGCATAAAGCTTGTGCAGCATTGTTAAACAAAAAAACGAAAAAACAAATACAAAAAAAAAACAATATGATGTCTGCAAGCCTACACTAGTCTGTACATTTCCATTACAGTGGGTTCTGCTATTCATCCCCCAGCCTCCCTCCCTCCTCCTCCTCCTGTTTGTCTCGCTTCTCTGCTGGCAGGTTACCAGGCAGGATACGGCTCGGGTGGCGTGCCTCTCTTTTCTCATTGGCTGCCTCGACACAAAGGGGCGTGGCCTCGCGGCCAGTATATAAACATTGTTGCAGGACAGACTGCAGCGCTTACAAGCCTTTGCTGAGGGGACGGAAGGTGGTGTCGGAGGTACAAGTTGTCAGACACTTTTTGAAGACAATAACCTGAACAAATAATCCTCCAAAACGGCGACAACGAACTCAAACGTCTACGCTTTCAGATAAACTGTAAGTACCATAGAGAAATGGGTCACATTTGTTGGTTTTCAAAGCTATTTCGTGCATAAAGGCAGCTGCGAGCTTCTTTCATTCAAAAGATTTTATTTTTTTTGCTGCGATTGCGAAAGTGTACTTTTCATAATTTTAATAACAAGCAACGCTTTAAATGCCTTTCACTTTTTTTTTTTCATTTTAATTTTTAAATGGACAATGTTATTTGAGTATTCATGTGTGGTTTTCTTTCTTTCTTTCTTTCTTCTCCAAACAGCTGAGCACTAAGCAGCTGTTGAACCCTGCAGAGACAGCCATGCCTGACGTGTTTGCATCCTCGGACACCAGCTCACCTCCGTCCCCGGTGGACAGCAGTCCCAGGAGACTGTCCTGGAGCAAGCTGGTCCACAAACTCACGGACTTCAGCCCAAACAGTGGCAGCATTGAGTCGGGCTCTAACAATGGCAGCAGGAGTGATCTCTCAGACTCAGGTAAGAGCAATACTGCAAATATCTCCTTTTTTATTTATTTTTTTCTTTCTTTTTTTTTTTAATTGAGATTTCATCTGTAGCTATGTCTTTCGCTAATCCACTGCGTCTTATCTTCCAGGGTCAGATGTATCCAGTGACCTTTCTCCATCCAACGATGACCTGTTCTTTGATCCAATGGAGGAGATGATCCTGAAGGAAGTGGTGGACCTTATTGCAAAAAGCCTGAGGGAAGCCAAAGACTCGGACTGTGCCTTGAGGTGTTCCAAACTGCTCATCCCCGACAAACTCCTGGAGCACATCGGGAAGGAGCTCCTTCACATGGCGGCTAGCGAGCCCTGCGGCTTGAGAGGGGCTCTCATTGACCTCTGCGTGGAGCAGGGGGACGTGTGCGAGAGTATGGGAGAGCTGTCCGTGGACCCCTACCTCGTCCCCACCTTCCAGCTGACTCTCATACTCAGGCTCGAATCAGGAGGCCTGTGGCCAAAAATTCAAGGACTTTTTAGCTCCAGGTCTCCTTCCACTCCACCTGTGAGGCAAGCGATTAAACTAAGCACTGGTTTCCGTGTGGTCAAGAAGAAATTGTATTCTTCCGAAGATTTGCTCATTGAGGAATGTTGAAGTGAAAGGGACCTTTTTGTATGTGTGTGTGTGTGTGTGTGTGTGTGTGTGTCTGAGATGACTAAAAGCTCACAGAAGGGCCTTATAACTCCAGGTTTAAACCTGCTTAAGTGTAAGGATGGACTTTGTCATGACGTAGCCTTTTATTCCTACTCTTAAGGAGCTGAAATTTATGGTACTTGGAGCAGGTGTAACCACCATGTTATATATCTGAAGATTTGGTATTTTACAAATTTTGAAGTGTGTACCTCCATTTCTACTGAAATGTTAAAAAGGCAGCTAGCTATATTATTTTCATCATTGACCATTGTTTTCTTTCTTTCTTTCTTTTTATACATGGGACAGTAATTGAGTTGGACAGATTGATCCTGTACACAAGTTGAACAGTTTAGTGACTGCTTAAGAACAAAGCCTGCCAGCTCTGGTGTATGTCCAAGCTGCAGCTTGTATATCAAATGTCACTTGAGTTTTGTTTTGTTTTACATTTGTTTGGACCTGTCCTGCTTCCGACTTTATTTGATATTCAAATACTCATAACATTGCACTGTTTTTTGTACTTTTCATGAATGCAAATAAATTATTGTTTTTTTCTAGCACGCTCTTCTGTCGTCCTATTTCATGAAAGGTGGCGTATGCAAATGATTTGTTAATAATTTACGTGTCAGATTCAGGTTATGTATGAACCTGGGTGGGACATCGATATGCCGTCTGTACCTGGACGTGAACAATGAACACTATAAATAATGAACTATAATAAAAGGATGTATCATATTTGACACATACATTTTTCTGAAATATAATAAGATAAAAAAAAATGTAACTATTCAAAAATATTATCCAATGTATTCACACTGACACACATAATTACAATTTAGTCACAGTTCACAAAATTTAGAGGGCGTTTTTTAAATTTTACTATATAATAAACATTTAGAATCAGGATTTTCTTTTTATTTCATATTTCAGGGATTATAGGGTTAAATGGCCCCAACATAAAGAGTTTCGTGTTGCACCCCAGAAGCAGCTTTGTATTGTTTCTGTGCGTTTTTAACTAGATATAGTTTTATCTGTTATTTTGACTGTGGGGGACAACCTTCTGTAATATAAAGGCCACTCAAAGTCGTAGCATTTTAGTCGATATGCAGCAAAATAAAGTTAACAATTGTGATTCATGTGTTCAAAGATTATGTTAAAAAATACAGGATGTATGGGAATAAAAGCATATATAACACATTTATTATCATTATATATTTTTAAACAGATTTCACAAAGAATATCCTCTGGTAACTGTCTTTCCAAACTCTGTAAATCAGTTTGAACAATACCTTTATAGCTACAAATGTGAAACAACCCCAAATAGGTGCGTACAGATTTATAATATAAGTTCAAATAAGAATGTTGCCACAAGAGCAATGCGGTGTTTGACTTTGCAGTCCAATCTACAGCCTTGATGTTGATTCACAGCACAATCCAAGCATCAAAAGGTGATAAATCTGAATTAGAAAACTACTATTTTTAGTCTAAAGTTGGAATTTCTGGGAATATTGCCATCCTGAAAGAGAGGACTCCTATCAGGATAGAGATGTTTTCCTCATGAGTGGCCACTCAGACCTTCTCTAAAGTTGATGTGGAGTTGTTTCTTCATTTAAGTGGACAAGAGGACCCACACAATGCCAGCACAGAATGGTCAACTGTATATAAGTTAGGCCATCACGTTGAAGAAAAAAAGTTCTCCAAAAAGACTCAAGTCAAAGTCAAAGAGAACAAGTTGCAACATCTGCCAAAAACATCTGAGTGTATTTTTAGTGACGCTATTGCTATTGCTCGCGGCACGTCTCCTCTCAGAATGTGAACGTGCACACTGCCATGCGACCGGTTCCCACCCCGGCCCGCCGGCACAGTATGTGCCAAAAGTGCTGACTGTGCCTTTGTCTTTGCCTCTGCTTGTTCTGCTCGCAGTAACGAACCACATTCAACACATTTGGGCAACCCGTGTTTACTTTCATTGGAGTGTAAAAAAAAGAAACACGGTGAAAAATATGAGCGAGACATGCAACTTTTCACTTTGATCATTTATTTATTAAATAAAATAAAGAATAAATAGGGTATAGCGTCAACTTGGGACAGATGAGATGCAACAGAGACACTGCAGTCCAAAACTACAACCAGCTGTAGTCCCACTTGGTGGGTAGGCACGTGTCTCCGCCTCACGGTGTCTCTAATGTGTTGTAAAGTTACACTGTTCTGTAGAACTCGACCCCTTCATACAATTAAAAGGAGCAAAGGGGGCAGGGACATTTCCTACTTGTTATATCTCACACACACACAACAGGAAAGGACAAATCTCAGGCGTTCAAGTGTCTAAGAAAAGCCTAGACATGAGTGAGCATATTCATCAGAGGTTTCACAATATTCCTGCATAGTCAGAATGTGCATTTTGAGTCAGCGGAGTAGTTTTCTTTGCTGATCCGACAGCATTAGAAACTAGGAGGAAGCCGTCAGTGTGGTATCTCTTAAAGTGCTACATAAGAAACATGACTGTTTATCAGCTAAACTATATTCTGGTTTCACACACACCATTTTTTTCGAAAAACACAAAGGAGAAGCAATGTTTTTTCAGCTTCACGGCTCCCACTCAAAAGTGATGCTCACAGGCTACCCAAACCCACATCCTGTCAGGAGGTCAAGACACATTAAATGGCTTTCGTCATCTCATTACAATATACAGTACTGAAATGTGTTATGTTGATTTCAAACTAAATTTTCCAAAGAAATGGTTACATCCACCAGCCCGTGGTGAAGATCTAGCTCTCTTAAGCCTCAAGACTGTTAAAGCTTGTATTTTCAATGCCGGTCATCTTTTGTGGTGGCTCTAGAAAACCTGGTGAGGAAAGAAGGACATATTTTGAGATTGTGAAATGTCATAAATCACCAAAAGCACAAAATAAACGAGTGTTCTGCAGAACTTACTTTTAATGTAATGAGGCTGTTATCTCGGACAGTTTAGCACAGCTTGGAGTTCGAGCCCTCTGGGCCCTTTGGTATAGTTCACTGTCTCCAAAATAGCGAGCTCTATATAGCATGCCTTCCTCTGCAACAGACCACACAAGAAACTCAACAAACACGCAAATGGAGCAGTAATATTGAGAAATATTTATCTTATATAATCAGTGCTGATGGTTAAAACAGCCCTAAAACAGCCTCTTTTATTAGATGGTCAGAGCGTAAACATTCAAGCAGTTTTGAGTTAAAATGGACTGTGTTTGCAACAAAATAATAATTCATGTCAGAAAAGGAGACAACAGAGATATGTTTATATAAATTGCAATTTCAAACCTCTGAAAAGACTCAAAAATGTTAATCCACTTAAGTGATAGTGTTGATAAGGTCTCCGGAGACAAACTGGGGTAATTTAAACTTTGTATATATACAAACAAAGTATAAAAAGAACTGTTTGTGCAGGAATGTCTGTCCAGTCAGCACAAACCGGTTTTTAGTTTGTGCATGTTGACTACCATCAACAGATGTAAAAGGAGTTCATGGCCTCCGCTTTCATACAGCTGGATTGGTACTTTTTTATTTGTGGTTAAGTAGGAAAGTGATAAAAGCAGAAACCATGAACTCTCCTTCTTTTATGACTCTTCCTTGTAGCTTGCGCAACATCAGAAGTTGATTTGTAGAAAGTTACAACAAGATAGCAGCAACCGGATGGAGATGTCTGATCAAACTGTTCTTTTTTATTCACATTTTGTGCATAATATGAAGAAAAAATGACCTCAGTTTGTCCCTTGCAGTCTTAGGCCCTAATTTGAAAGACTTGTAATTTGACTCAGACTTTTTGTCTGACTTGTATATAACCTACATGCAGAATTTTATTTTATTTTATATTCCATAAATAGCTACATTCAGTTCAATATTAATTTTATGCACGGTGCACATTGCCACATGTAATCAGGTCATGTCCTACGTGCCTTGTGTTCAGGAACAAACTAATGCTGCTGGACTGTCAGGAGAAAGTGTCAATAGGATTGTCCTAGGGTTGCTTAACCACAGAATGTTCTTTTAACTAGATGAATAGGATGAATTTGTTTTGAGAGGAAAATCATACTTTGTTGTTTCTCTTTCCAGCAGTTGTTGCGTAGGTTTGCAATATAATCATCCTCCACCGTCCGCTCCAGATTTTTCAGATTCACACCCGTGAACTCTTTGGAGAACTGCTCCCCCACATAATATGGCACCTTCAGGTTCTCAGTCAGCCTCTTCTGCGAGTACCCTGCCGACCTGCGGGAAAACACGTACAAGTATGGGGGAGTCATGCAAAAACAGAATGCATGACCAAGACGACAGATCTGATACAATCTGTCTCTGTTAACCTGACTCACTGCTCATAATGTCTCACTGAAACCAAACAAGTTTCTCCGAAACACAAACACAAGCACGACGAAGAGACGCTAAATACATGGAGCAATCAAAGAAGAGTGTGATCATCTGGAACTACCTCAAGCAGTATGTGGTGGTTGTAAGACCTCTTTTTGCAGTGATTAATTAATAAAGGAACAGTGTGTAACAATAAACGACATCTAATGATCTTTTTTTTTTCCTCTCAAATGTTGTCACGCTACAGCGTCGCCTGATCTGGAGATAGTAACAAAAAAACAGCCTGTACATGCCTTCTAAAAAAAAAGGAAGCTCCAAACCACATGACCTTAATGACCAATAGCCGCGAGAGACAAACTACTATAAATAAAAAATATGTGTGTTCATGAGGAAAAGAAAAAGGGTGGATCAAACACGTGTGCTGCTTGTTTAAACAGATAAAATGCTCATTTGGAGTGAATCTAAATAAGCAACAACACTTTAAAGATGAAAACTTGTTTGTGACAGATTCATGGGGGGAAGAAATGAAAATAAATAAAAACAGCCCAAAGTTGCCTCTTCCATGTGAAAGGGCCTGAGACAAACAGATGTAAAATGTTAATTTTAAGACAATAAAAACCACCACAATTCAGTCTTTGTTAATGTTACTCACGATTCCCTTTAATGTTTTCAAACATATTCCCGACTCTTAGCCTTATGTAAAAATTGACCCTGTCAAACACTTAATCCCTGACGCCCCGGGCTGACCTCACCCCTCATTGCAAAACATAAATGACCAATTCTAACTCTAATAATTATTTCTGGCATTATCATGATATATTGTTTCATATTATTATATTAAGTTATGAAATCTCTTGGGATGTTAAACTATAGTATTATATTGTAATATATAATAGTATGGAGATATAATTTGGTTATATGTTATAATATTTTATACAAATGATGTTATATTAGGATATTACTATATTTATTATGCTATATTTATATGATATCATGCTACACCACTCTATATGATAATTATTCATTTGTTCACTCTCGAATCAATATTCTCAATTTATGTACCTATTTTCATCACCTTATTTACACTCAAACACGGCACGCACACACACACACACGCACACACACATACTGATGCTGTCTTTTGTCATCGTTTGTACTGTATGTTAATAAATAAAATTAAAAAAAAAAACACTAAATCAACGTGTAGCCTATTTCTGAACACTATATCAAATAAAGATAATCTCCTCTGTAAATCCTTTGCCGTTTATCTTTTCCGAACAATGGCTTGTATTATTTATTATCTGTGAGGCAGGACAGGGATCAGACTCACGGCCTGAAGCTGAGGCTGTAGGAGGGATTGTTGACCATAATCTGACTGATAGCCGACACAATAACCAGGATGAGAATGGGCATGACCTGCACGAAGAGGGCAAGACCTCCCTGAAAAATACAAAACAAAAAAACACACACACACACACACACACACACACACACACACACACACACACACACACACACACACACACACACACACACACACACACACACACACACACACACATCATAAATATACAAAAGTAACACAAAAAACATCTTGGGAAGAAAACTGGTGAAGTTATCGATGACTAAATGTCGCCCCCTGCTGGTTAAAATGTCAAACTCCATTTGTTTGCCAATTAAATCTATTAAAAGTATCAAACTTACATCCCTGGGTCGCTCTCTTCTCTCCCTCCTTTGGTTGCGCATCCTCCCATTAGTGTATACATGACCATTACCTAGATTATTATAGCACATTAAACACCTAATAGACATATTATAACATTGGTAAGATTGATAACAACAATACACTCCAGGAGCATGACAAGCAAACAACAGTGACACTAACTTGATGGGTAACCTCCTCCGAAGAACATGTTAAAGAGATCCTCCGGTGAAATATCTGGCTCAAAATTTCCATTCTCCCGGCTGTTGTTGGTAGAATGTCTTCCCTCATCTCCACATTGATCATACTGGCGCCTTTTGTTAGCATTGCTCAAGACAGCATAGGCATTACCAATAGCTGTGAGACAAACACATGTGAGGTTAAGTCACGGCCCAAACTTTGTGTGGGCCCAATTAAACACATCTGTGCACACAATCCACATCTGTGATCAGATTACCTTTGAATGCCTCTGTTGCACCTGGAGCGTGGTTCTTGTCAGGGTGGAATTTCAGAGCGAGTTTTCTGTATGATCTCTTGAGATCGTCTTCTGAGGCGTCTTTCTGGACACCGAGAATTTCGTAGAAGTCTTTGCATTGTTTTATCCTGGGATCGGAACACATGGTTACGAACAATGTGGATGCTAAAATTACATCAATAACACATAAAAAAAAAAAAAAAAAGCCTGTACCTCCTCACAGCCTCTAGTTGATCCGTTATGTAAGATTTTGAAGCCTCTGACGGCTTTTCTTCAGGTCTGGTGTCTTTGCCGGCGCTCTGTCGCTGTCGAGGTCCAGAGGCTTCAGGGAACTCTGAGTGGACGCCTTGTCTGGGACTAAATCCATTCTTTGCTATTAGATCAAGCAGTGCTGGAAGACATCAGGAGACAGTGTTCAAATATGTTCAACATAGGGCTGTTCGATTTTTCCCAAAAATAAAATCTCGATTTTTTTCTCTCAAAATCCGATTTTCGATTACGATTACGATTATTTTGTGAATTGACAAAAGGCAAGGAAATGATTTCAAATATGCTGTTTTTTTATTGAACATTTGCCCCATTGGGCTTTAATTGCAAACTTTGCTCTTATTAAACCAAAAATGAATGAATAAAGTGCAAAACTCTGTCAAATAAGTTTAAAAAAGTTTAAAAAAAATATAATAAAATATAAAGTTTTATCTCTGGAAAAAAAAATCAGCACTTGCAAACATACAGTAAGTTATATTTCCAATTAAATAAAACAAGACATTTTCTAATTAAACTAAACTGGGTCTTTGCATGCTAAATAATAATGCAACCCATGAAGGAGGTAGAGGTGTGTAATGTCAGTCATTACATTTGCTATTCACATTTGCAAGTTTTTTGCAAGGAACACGAGCCGGTCTACCGCATCTGGCTTGAGGGATGCCCGGTGGCATGTTACAACGCCCCCTCCTACACTAAAGAGCCTCTCCGATGGGGCACTTGTCGCAGGTTTTGAGAGGTATTTCCATCAATCATTAATATGGTATCAATCATTAATATGTGTGCAGACAAGGTAAAAAAAAGAAAAGAAAAAAAAAAAAAAACGTGAAAAATCGATTTTACAAGTTTCACGTTTTAACATCGTTCTAATTACATAATCGCGATTACGATTTAAAATCGATTAATCGAACAGCCCTAGTTCAACATCAACTGGAATGCCACAAAAAGTGTTTGTTGGACAGGTTACCAAATAATTAAAACAGCCACATAAAAATGTCAGCACTATGTTTTCAGAGAGAAAACTGTGTTTTGTGAAATCCTTTTTCTTTTTTTTTTTATTTAACATCTCAAGACAATATAATGTAAGATCCATATGACAGATTAAAACTCAAAATTGGCCCACTACAATACATTTAACTTAAGTTATAAGTTAAGTAGTGTGTCTTGACTTAAAGCAAGACTGTACATGAATATAGTTGAATACTTTAATAAATAGATGTCACTGGAAAGCTCCCTCACTCAAAGACCAGCATTTAGGACAATTACTGTTTATTTTATTTTATTTCTATTTAATAAGTGTTTTCAAGCATCTTTTTTTTGTAGCTGTTAAGGCAAAGATTTTGGATGTCTCTTTTCATCACTCCATTAATTAGAAACTATGTCAATTGGTGAGAAAATATTAATATTTGCCTTTTTTTTAAGGGAATTTTCAGGGCTTTTACGGTACAAGTAGGGATAAAGCAGAGATTGGCATTTATTAGTGCTCCAGAGAGCAACAGTAAAATCAAGTGTTATATAAGTGATAAATAGTTGTTTTATTAATTTTTGTTCCTAAAATAACACTTCTAATAAAACAGATCATGCTCTTTTATTTAACCAAGAAAGGATAACCTAGGGGTTTTTTTTGTTTTTTTTTTCTCCCTGATTCTGTGAACTAAGACTTCTCTTGAGTCACAAATCTGATCATTTAAGACGTGAGTTAACAAATCAAACAACAGTCACAATTCTGCTTGGGTATTAACGGCTATTGACTTGATAGAACAACACAACAAGAATAAAATAAAAATGTATAATAAATAATTTATTAGGTAAACTTATTTCCTACGGAACTACTGTTGTCACAATGCCTGCTTTCAATAAAGCAGCAACCAAGGAGAGAAAAAACACATGACTCTGACCTGATTTTACAGAGCAGATATAAAATGTAACATCTTCAAGCTCACTGCTGCCGCTGATGAACAAGAAAACTGTGAGATAAAAATATCTATGCATAAGAGCTACTGTACATCTAATGAACAAAAGGTTTAACCAGAATATTTTCAGATCAAAATCATTGACTGAACATAAACAAGCCTAAAATAAAATATGCATTATGGTTTGTGTATGCACTAACATCTTCCTTCATTCAGAATATTCCAAACGGGTTTCATTTGTTCCTGATTTGTCACAATGTGGATAGGATGTGTTATATATGTGTCATATGCGGACTATACGCAGGTCGTATAACAAACATATTCCCATCTTCATATCCAGAGCACAAACTCTTCCTGATCTATAATGTATTTGACCATTTGGCCGAGGACTAATAAGGGTATTGACAATTTTTTTTTTTTTTTAATTTATTAATGACCACACAGCCAGGCTGGTGGAATTTGTTTCTCTGCATTTAACCCATCTCTAATTAGACTAGAGAGCAGTGGGCTGCCATATAAACAGCCCCCGGGGAGCGGTTGGGGTTGAGGGCCTTGCTCAGGGGCCCAGGGTGGTTGACCTGGGTTGCATTCTGGGGGCTTGAACCTGGTCCTCCAGACTCCAGTCCACTTCTGCAACCACTAGGCTACCACCCCCCTTATGTGCCATAAAGAGTGAATGGAATTTGCTGTTGTGGGGATATAACCAGTACTGGAGTTGAGGGGGGATGAGGGGGGTTGGCATCCCCCCCTGAAATAAAAACGGTCAAAATCATCCCCCCTGTGCTATTTCAACATTTAGAGTCATCACCAGAAAAATAACACCAGAAAAATAACTTATTTGACAATTTTCACCTGTTTCAAGTAAATTTTCACTTGAAATAAGTAGAAAAATCTGCCAGTGGGACAAGATTTATCTTCTCATTACAAGCAAAAAAATCTCTGGTTCCACAGGCAGATTTTTCTACTTATTTTAAGTGAAAATCTACTTGAAACAGGAAATTGAAATTGTTGGTTTTTTTCCAGTGATGAGTTTTGTTTTAAGTGTAATGAGATTTTTTTACTAAAATGAGACATTTTAACTAGAAATAAGACAAATATTCTTGTTAAGATTTTGAGTTTCTGCAGTGATCCATTTTACTTATCCTGTGAAGGACAGAGTCATATTGATAAGTTCAGAAAACTGTTTTTTATTTTTGTGTTTTGATGTATTTGATGTAAGCCCAGTGGATATTTAAAGCTTACAGAAGGCTGCATTTAACTGCTGCTATGTCATTCCTGCAGTATTTCTGCAGGTGTTTTGGTCAGTGCTATTATTTGTAATATATTACAGGACTGTCTCAGAAAATTAAAATATTGTGATTTTCTGTAATGCAATTAAAAAAACAAAAATGTCATACATTCTGGATTCATTACAAATCAACTGAAATATTGCTATTATTTTAATATTGCTGATCATGGCTTACAGCTTAAGAAAACTAAAATATCCTATCTCAAAAAATTAGAATATTCTGGGAATCTTAATCTTAAACTGTAAGCCATAATCAGCAATATTAAAATAATAAAAGGCTTACAATATTTCAGTTGATTTGTAATGAATCCAGAATGTATGACATTTTAATTTTTTTAATTGCATTACAGAAAATAAAGAACTTTATCACAATATTCTAATTTTCTGAGACAGCCCTGTATTATATTATTTGTAATCAGCACAAATTATCTGTCCCCATATGATAAAATCCACCATCCCCCCTGATCTTTTTTCACAACTCGAGTACTGGATATAACCCAGACGTTGTCCGACTCTGTAATTTTGCAACAGAAATAATCACTACAGCATTAAAGCACTGTCAAGTTATATTGATAATTGTTGTGTTGGTTCTCTACTGGTGATGGAGCCGGCTAGCCGGCCCGCTACCAGAGGCCCTGCTCCTCCGGGATGCAGGTGATGCTGCAGGTGATGATGCTGCAGCCTCGACGCTTACTTACTTCCCTCGGCTCGGCCATTTTTTCACTTACACTTGGCTTTCTCGGTCGGGAAGAGTCTCTGCGCCTTCTCCAGGAACCTCAACGCCTTCTCCGGCTGGTTGTCGCTTAACGCCGCAGTTGCGATGTCGATGCAGCGCTCCGCTTCGTCTCTGTTTACTTCCATCGCAGCAGCAGAAACCGCAGCAGCAGCAGCAGCAGCAGCAGCGGGGCCAGCTGGACCACAAGTAAACACAGCTGCTCTGTGGTGCCGTCCCTAAGATGCTGCACAATTGTGATATCAATTCCTAGATAGGTTGTGGTAGCTCATTTTCCCCCCCAGCATGTGCAAAAAAAGACTTCTTGTTTCAGAAATGGGTTAGTGCTGTCTGCTCTGCACGGTCTGACCGCGGCAACCCCTGCAGTACCCCATGTCTACACTAGATGGCGACAAATAGTTTGTTTTCAAATCGAGATCATTAATGCGAAACCGCTCAAAGGCCCTGAATGTTTTTACCCTATTTAAATGTGGGCGTTGCTGTCTGTAAATATCTTCTCTGACCAAAGCCAACTCAGTTATACCATTGATCGCACCAAATATACCACAGGCAGTTCAATGGTAATTTGGAAACATTCAATGTGATATACCTAGAATCAGTACTCGAGTTGTAAAAAAAAAATCAGGGGGGATGGTGGATTTTATCATATGGGGACAGCTAATTTGTGCAGATTACAATAATATAATATTTTACAAATAATAGCACTGACCAAAACACCTGCAGAAATACTGCAGGAATGACATAGCAGCAGTTAAATGCAGCCTTCTGTAAGCTTTAAATATCCACTGCCGGCTTACATCAAATACATCAAAACACAACAATAAAAAACAGTTTTCTGAACTTATCAATATGACTCTGTCCTTCACAGGATAAGTAAAATGGATCACTGCAAAAACTCAAAATCTTAACAAGAATATTTGTCTTATTTCTAGTTAAAATGTCTCATTTTAGTAAAAAAAAGAAATCTCATTACACTTAAAACAAGACTCATCACTGGAAAAAAACAATTTTCACCTGTTTCAAGTAGATTTTCACTTGAAATAAGTAGAAAAATCTGCCAGTGGAACAAGATTTTTTTGCTTGTAATAAGAAGATAAATCTTGTCCCATTGGCAGATTTTTCTACTTATTTCAAGTGAAAATTGACTTGAAACAGGTGAAAATTGTCAAATAAGTTATTTTTCTGGTGTTGACTCTAAATGTTGAAATAGCAGTAAAACCACATTCATTGATGAAATGACATAAGGGATGGAAAGGGGGGGTGGCAGTTTTACAGGGGGGATGATTTGGACCGTTTTTATTTCAGGGGGGATGCTATCCCCCCTCATCCCCCCTCAACTCCAGTACTGGTATTAGTAGTTTTCAGTGACCAGACTGGATAGGATCAGGAATGAGGACATCAGAGGGACAGCACATGTTAGAGGCTTTGGAGATAAAGTCAGCGACGCCAGACTGAGATGGTTCATGTCTAGAGGAGAGATAGTGAATATACAAACAGATCAAAATCAAGTTTGATGGTGCTGAAATCGATCAAGTGCATGAAAACACATTTCTGGGCATCATAATTGACAGCAAACTAAACTGGAAACCTCACATTAATAACTTAAGATCAAAATTATCCAAAACAATAGCTATACTGTACAAAATGAAAGCAAATTTGGACCAGAACTCACTGTATCTACTGTATTGTTCCCTCGTACTTCCACACATCAGTTACTGTTTGGAAATATGGGGGAACAACTATCAAACAAATATAAATCCAATATTTCTACTCCAAAAAAAAGCAATCAGAATTGTCAACCATGCTGAATACTACGCACCAACAAATCCACTTTTCATCCAGTCAAACACCCTAAAACTACACAATCTAATCAAATTCAAGACAGCAATAACAATGTACAAGGCACACAACCAGATGCTCCAACGCTGTATCCTGGAGTTGTTCCAGGTGAGGGAAAGCAGGCACAACCTAACGTGCTATTGCATCTTTGAGCAGAAATGGCCAAGAACAAATAAAATGTCAAGGTGTATCAGTGTCGAAGGGGTGAAACTGTGGAAACGCCTGGATGAGGAACTAAAAAAAAGTAGCTCAATTTACAAATTAAAAAAAATTATACATCTAAAATAATAGATAAATATAGAAGACTAATATAAATTATCTTCATATTAAACTGTCTAAATTATGCAACTTGCTTCCTGCAGCTATCCTCAATCGTGAGTGACCACATTTATTTTCTTCTCTTCTTTGTTAATTTTCTTTGTTTTCTTCGTTCGTTTTGTTTTCTTCTTAATAATAATAATCTTCAAAATAAGCCATGAGGCTTCAGCCTATACCTTTTTGGTAATAAAAAAAGGAAATGTGTACATATAAATATATATATATGTATATATATATATATATATATATATATATATATATATATATATATATATATATATATATATATATATATATATATATATATATACCTGTGTGTATACATATACAGTGTGTATATGCAAACATCTTAAAATGTAAAATGACCAAAACAAAATAAACTAATATATTGGTAGAAGCAGTACTGGAGTTAAGGGGGGATGAGGGGGGATGGCATCCCCCCTGAAATAAAAACGGTAAAAATCATCCCCCCTGTAAAACTGCCATCCCTCCTTTCCATCCCTTATGTCATTTCATCAATGAATGTGGTTTTACTGCTATTTCAACATTTAGAGTCATCACCAGAAAAATAACTTATTTGACAATTTTCACCCGTTTCAAGTAAATTTTCACTTGAAATAAGTAGAAAAATCTGCCAGTGGGACAAGATTTATCTTCTGATTAAAAGCAAAAAAATCTTGTTCCACTGGCAGATTTTTCTACATTAGCTTACAGAAGCTACATTTAACTGCTGCTATGTCATTCCTGCAGTATTTCTGCAGGTGTTTTGGTCAGTGATATTATTTGTAATATATCATATTATTTGTAATCAGCACAAATTATCTGTCCCCATATGATAAAATCCACCATCCCCCCTGATGTTTTTTTACAACTCGAGTAGTAGTACTGGGTAGAAGGATGCTGAGTTTTGAAGTGCCAGGCAGGAGGCCCAGAGGAACCAAAGAGGAGGTTTATAGATGTAGTGAAAGAGGACAACTGATCTGCTGTGGCGACACCTGAAGGGAAAAGCCGAAAGGAGAAGAAGAAGACTTATTAGTAGTTTTCCCTGTCCCTGTAGTAAGGGAAAACACCATTTAGTATCCAAGCTTCATGGTTTAACTTGGAGGTTTGTGTGTAAGAATGACAGATGTATTCACTTTCTCCAGTGTGGACGGGGTGGAGCTCTTCTGCAACTTTGGGTTTGCTGAACTGAACTCCAATTGCATTATTTCCAACTGGTTACCTTTGCACTTGTTGGTGCGAGTTCGTTATACCCCACGTGTGAGTGGATATATAAGCCCAATTACTACTACAAGTCTAGACAGCAGCATCAAACCGTCGACAGCTGCTCTCCAGGGGAGGTAAATATGCATCTGGCGGCGACCACACAATGAATACAAGGTGAACAGCAGATAAGCAGGCAGCCAATCAGCGCCGGGCTTTCAAAAGCCCTGCGCGCTGTGATTGGTCGGCGGCCCCTGAGGCCCCGCCCCCCCGGTGACGCGCCTCGCTGCAGCGGTGGATGCATTTCTCCCTCTTTTTGTGGGTTACTGTAATTTCAGGTCAACCGGACTGATATCAACCCCCCCTTTTTAGCTTGCTTTACTCGTCCTCTCTTTCCAGAGCTTTGGCCGCTTATTTGATCATTGTTTTGTTTTTTTTTGCATCAGTGTTACGCAACATCGTCGTATGTTATAAGTCAGCATCATCATCCTCATCATCCTCATCATCATCACCGCCCACCGCCTCGCCAGCGCCAACTAGCAGCGAGCTAGCCGAAAAAAATACGTAGTTTTTTCTTTTCCTGCGTCTGAGGTGCCAGCTTGTCCGTATCAGAAAGAAGAAGAGGAAGAAACGACAAGGAAAGGGGAGCTATTTTTCTGCTTGTTTGCAGGATGGCGGCGGGACCGGAGCAGAGGCAGCAGAGCAGCAAAGAGCTGCACGCAGACACCAGAGAAGACACTTTTGATCACACATACAAGGAGAAAGAGGGCCCCAAACCTCCCAGGACCATCGTGTGGAAAAATGTCATCCTGATGACTCTGTTGCACATAGGAGCTGCGTACAGCCTGCTCATCCTGCCGGCAGCATCTGGCCCGACCCTGCTCTGGTGTGAGTACAGATAGTTTCTGCTTCTGCACAGCCCCAATAACTGGCTCTAAAGGAGTCCATTTTTGACCAAGTCAACAGTTGTTATGTGAGCAGTCTGGCCCCAATTTGTCACCACTGGTGGGGAAGCCTGTAGTGTTTCATGTGAGAGCTGTTAAAACAGTCAGGGGGAAATGTAAAGGGAAGATCAGACAATTTTTAGAGTACTGAAACTGACCATGTGACACTTAGATAAGTTCACCATTTTATTTCAACTCAACTGGGGTGTGTGCATTTCCCATAAATCACTGTGCTGTTGAGTAGGTTTAAACCTTCTTAGCATAAATTTAATCATCAAATGGTTTTTTCATCCTTATGCAACGATTATCATGTGCCATGCTTTTGCAGGCTAGTGGCAAATCAGTTAATACAAGTTTTAATTGTTATCAGAAATATGATTGTGGAAAGGTAATTAAACTCTGAGTATTTTTTTTAGACCACATTTATAAGTATTTTGCCTTTGATGAGAAGACATACTTGTAATATTTGTTTTAGACTCTCATTTCCTGCTCTTGATGTGCACAGAAAATCTCTTGAAGGGGTTTGGCTTGAGTGCAATAAAGTGCTCGTGACAGCAGTGGCCAAGTTGCACATGATCAGGCTAATTTGTTGATTTAATTTTGTCTCCACAGCTGTGGTTTGTTTTTTGATAAGTGCTTTAGGAGTTACGGCGGGGGCCCACCGCCTGTGGAGCCACAGAACTTACAAGGCGTCTTTACCTCTGAAGATGTTTCTCGGTTTTGCCAACTCCATGGCATTTCAGGTAGGCACAAATGACAGATCACACAGGTGCAATCAAATTCAAACGCGCTACACCAGGCCCAGGTCTACCTCTCTCACGGGAGACAAACGTCTCATTAATCTCTGCATTTGAAAGTGAAATTTTCTTTGGTTGATAAAATAGATAGATTTGGTTATAGGAAGTGCAAGATCTAAGCAATATAGGGCTGTTCGAGTTTGCCCAAAAATAAAATCTCGATTTTTTTTTTTTTTTCTCTCAAAATCCGATTTTCGATTACGATTATTTTGTGAATTGACAAAAGGCAAAGAAATGATTTCAAATATGCTGTTTTTTTATTGAACATTTGCCCCATTGGGCTTTAAGTGCAAACTTTGCTCTTATTAAACCAAAAATGAATGAATAAAGAATGAATCGAACAGCCCTAAAGCAATAATAAGAAAAAAGTGTAAAGTTTGAGGAAAACTACTTAACCTGCAATCAAAAGAAAAAATAATACAGGGTCCTTACCAAGCTCCCAGAACATTTGCAGAAAAAAATGGAATGACAGATTAAAAAGAAAAACTATGTCAATCCAGCAGCGACCAGGGCTGTTTTCTATTGTAATGCCTGTATTATATAGGACAAAAGATCCGGCTTTTAACTTTACACAAGGTTCATCACCACACAGCATGGCTTACCTTGGCATGGTCTGATTGGGAGGCAGGAAGTGAGGCGAACCCCAAATGTTCACAAACTGATTTTAACATAGTTTAGTTTAGTTTATTTGTTTTCACATATAAAAAACATTTGTAACACAATATAAAGTAGAAAGAAATGTGAAGGAGAAAGCCTAAAAACCCTCCAGGGGCTTGAGAAGTGGCTTTCTCCATTTACATACATCCAGAGCATTGGAAAGCAGATACAATTTATAACAAATGGGGGGGACAGTAAAACTAAATACAGAAACATTAAACAAAAATCAATAAAAATGATATGATATGATAAGAACATACACACTATCAACATCCAGTCCAGTAACACACAATAGTGTTGAAGCACGAGGGCAGAGAGAGTTAGACCACGGCGCAGAGAGGACTCTGGGTCATAACAATGATTATAGCAGCTGTCATTAAGTCCATGTTGTGCCAGAAGCATTTGTAGTCTTTATTTTTGACTTCCATCCACAGAACGATATCTTTGAATGGGCTCGAGACCACAGGGTTCACCACAAATACTCCGAGACGGATGCCGACCCTCACAATGCCTCCCGGGGCTTCTTCTTTGCTCACATTGGCTGGCTGCTCGTGCGCAAACACCCCGACGTCATCGAGAAAGGACGGAAACTGGAGCTCAACGACCTGCTTGCAGACAAAGTTGTAATGTTTCAGAGGAGGTAGGTAGTGTGAGTCAGTTATTGACTTTACCATTCGTCTCACAGCTTAACATCAGCCCGCTTCTGTCCAGTTTTAAGACAGGAGGAGTTGGTGCTGTGGAAGGTAAATAAAGTATGACTGCAAATCTAGATCAGAGAAAAGTCACAGCGTGCTTTAGTCATTCTGGTTCAACAGGTTCATTTATCCATGTTTAGGTTAACTTATAAGCCAGGTTTCAATAAACTATATTTCATGTGGATAAGGTTAGCAGAGGGACGAGTTCATTATCTAACTAACATTTTTATTGAATTTTCCTTTTGTATCAAGTAATGAGCTTCTTCGTTGTGGTTTGTCGCCCTCTCTCACTTCAACAGGCATTACAAGCTATCTGTGCTGATCATGTGCTTCTTCGTGCCGATGTTCGTGCCTTGGTACCTGTGGGGGGAGTCCCTGTGGGTGGCGTACTTCATCCCAGCTCTTCTGAGGTACACCCTGGTGCTCAACGCCACCTGGCTGGTCAACAGTGCCGCTCACATGTGGGGGAACCAGCCCTATGACAAACACATCAACCCCAGGGAGAACAAGTTTGTCACATTCAGTGCCATAGGTATGAAAAACAAAACTTATCTTTTCACTGTGATAAATAGATTAGACAGACTTCAACCCATTATGACCTCGTGCAGCGTGTGCACGTGTTGTTTCCTTTTCAGGTCTGACGCAAATCTGCATTTCATAAATATTTTCAAAGCACAAAGTTAATTGTATTATTCCAAAAAGTAGTTTGTATTTTACAAAAAGCGCATCATTAAACCCCTCTATAGTTTGTATATCATGTTTCAGGGGAGCGAATCAGTCATTTAAACTTAATTTCTTTGTAGGAATATTTAGACATTGTAAAATAACTAACGCTTGTGCACCAAAAGGTTGCAAACAAATGCATTTTTGTAGGTAAGGCAGCACGCAGGTGTCTGTTTATACATTAGGATCTGGTCTCCATGCACGCTTGTTTTCATCAAAATAAATGCGTTCCACTGTTCCAAACTGGTTTGGAAACCAATGAAAGCCCAAAGATACAGAAGTATATAAATAAATACCCTCAGAAATGATGGTAAGATGTTTAAACTCAACTTTTTATCAATCCATATGTTTGATTCCCACCCTAGTCGTCCTCCCCATCATTTTTTTTTTCATGCATCTCCATGACTTTTAACAAGCATGTGTCGTTAATGGCAAAGCACCAAATCTAAGCTGGAGGCAGTTGTGTTTTTTACCCCCCCCCTCCTTTGTGCCTCGAACGCATGGAGATATGCAAGTGGCGCGATTTGGAATCTGTGTCGGAATGCAGCATAAATACAGCAGGGGCTGATTAGTCATGTGGACGCAGGTAAGTGCAGAGGAGAGGCAGTTCAGGTGTGGCAAGGTGTCCAATGACAGGAGAGGCAGTCCATGAGAAACTAGCAGATTTGATCAAAATTGTGACAACGTCTTTGGCTAATCTGTAAAGTAATTTCCTTGTGGAAAAAAACGTTGTGTAAGAAGGATGTTTCTTACAATGGGGGGAAAAAAAGCTCTAATGCGCTCAATTTATTAAGATTTCACATAGTGCACACATTAGAAAATATTATTTTAGTCTATATTTCAAAGATACAAAAGGAAACTTTGTAGATTTCTTATCCATGTCCTCTGCTTTGCAGGTGAGGGATTTCACAACTATCACCACACGTTCCCGTACGACTACGCGACCAGTGAGTTCGGCTGCAAGTTGAACCTTACCACTTGTTTCATCGACTTCATGTGCTTCTTGGGCCTGGCCAAGGACTGCAAGAGAGTGTCCAACGAAGTGGTCCAGGCCCGAATACAGCGCACCGGAGACGGGAGCCACCGCAGTGGCTAGGACTGCCGCGCTGCTGTCGGCTCCTGGCCAAAACAACCAACAAGAAGAAGATTGACACTTATACATTTCTCATCTTCTGAGGATAAAAGTCAGCTTCATGAGGGCCTTGACCACATTTTGCTTGTTTTGTGGTTTTTGTAGTTGTAACTAAACAAATTGTTCAAGATGGGGACAAAGAAAAAAAAAAAAAAACATGATTTGCTACGCTCTTGGTTGTGATTCTTACTTTTCATTAAGGCCAAGGGGCTTGCAAGTACGTTTCAGATTTTAAGTAGATTAATTTTATAAGTACGTTTCATTGTACGCTATTTTGCCACTTTGATGTGCATTCTTCATGCAAGTTCAGTCATGTAGCCGATCCTTTTTATCTAAGTATTACTCAATTATTAATTAGAAACAGTAAGAAGTAAAGGACTGAAATGTGGACTAATGACAATTCTGGCCAATGGGATTCAATGCTGAGTGGAGGCTGCTGTCTTTATTGTAATTTAAAGCGAGATTTTAACAGTTCAACTACAAAGATTAACTCTTATCAGTCCTGAAGATTTCAAAAAAAGGGATGAGCTTGAATGATCTTTGTTCTCATGAAATCCCATTTTCTTTAATGAAACTCAGCACATGATGGAAATGTCATAGAACCCAGACTATTTTCTTATATCTTAAATATTCAGGCACCGACACTTTACGGGAAGTGAGTTGAGCAGTGTGCTTTTGTGTCTGACCTGGTTGCCTTCGGCAGAAAAATAAAACCAAATACGAACACTGAAAGCACTTAGAAAAAGAATAATGTGCTATATTTAGCACATGTCAGAATCAAATGATAAACGAGCCACATTAAATGTTACATTGAAACATATTTAATCTGAAAAGCAGTGAGCAACATTTCATTGAGTTTGTCTTTTAATGGATATATAATAGTGCCAAAATAGTACCAGCTGTTGGCTTAAATTACAACCGTCTCTAGGGTCTGCCAGAGTCAATATTGCTTATTCACATCACATGATTGTGGAAGTTTTCAAACATTGTGGCATCAGTGGCTTTTGCTTGCCAGATTTTATTCCCAATGTCTTTTTTTTTTTTTTTTCTATGGTTTTTTTGCTTTTCTTTGAATTGTACAGCAGAGATTTTACCGGTCTGTCAGTCATACAGTTCTGGTATTGCAAAAACAACATGCCACCTATGCATGGCAGTATACTGTGGTAGATGTTGTAGTGAGGTGATTTGTCAGTGACTCTCATGGCAGAACCACATCTATTTTTGTACCATGGAGCTGCATCGCATTTGGATTAACAGAACTGTTGCCGTGGTGATATCTTAGACAGGGTTTGGTTTCCCTTTGATATTCTACAAAGGTGATTATCCTGTTGAAATTTCCTTTGCATCTGTGTATCTGCTTTCTTGGTGTGTGGAATGCTTTTATTATTTATTACTTTTTTTTCCTTTACTGGCTAAAACACAACCTGATATTTTATGTTTACCAAGATTTGGCAGACAGACTTGTTTGTGCATATATAAATTTATCAAGCTACAGCACCCGTTTAGCTCTCTCAGACAGTCAGGATACAACCTAATGCCTTATAACTTTGATCCATTCCTTCATGTCCCATCAGCTCAGACAAAAAGGTCCAAGTACCACAATGCAAATCTGCCATCTTGCAGGTTTACAGGCTGAAACATTGGGTAAAAACTTTGTAAATGGTTTTGTCGAGGCAAATAAAAATAAATGGGTCATTTTACAACTATCTGATAAGCACCTCTGCGGCTGCAGGAAATATTAATTTGTGAGATTTAACTTGCAAACTTTGGAAGTAGCAAAGATGCTGCCATGAGGAATATCAGAGCAAAACCAAATCAAGAGAGCAGTCCCACGAGCCACGAAAGCAACTGTTGCTGTTCAGAGCACCAAAAGGAGCTTTTACCTAAAAAAAAAAGAAATAAAAAAATTAGAGGGATCAAAAGGTTTTCAATCTGAACATGTTAAATCTCAACTCTGTGCTATTCTAAAATAAAATCCACAATATTTTCAATACTCTCGTATTTCCATTACCTAACTCTCTCTGTCTTTTTTCATCGTGATTTTCAGTCATTGTGTGTTTGTGTATTTACATCTGCACTCTGCATAATATTAAGTTGATCTTCAGACTTTTAGCTGGCAAGCCAACTTTGCTTGTTTTTGGTATTTTTAGTTTCCTTTTTATGTAATAATAAGATGTCTGCAAACATGAGGACATTAAATATTGACTCAGAGAATGAAGCCCGAAGCAGTCAGGACATGTTAAACAGCACCGCCTGGTTGTATTTGACTTCACTGCAGAATATCTTTCTATCAGTGGTGGATAAAATACTAAATTAATTTACTGAAGTAGTGGACCAATATGAAAAATAATATTTCATTACAAATGTAAGTGCTTAATCTAAAATGTTACACAGGTAAAGGACCTGTAGTAGGCCTATTAAAAAGTAAATCTACATTCACAAAAAAAGTCATTTATTGAATTAAACGGATATTAATCAACGTCAGTATATAATTGTTTTCCATTCTTTATAATTCCCAAACTTTTTTTTTTAAATGTGCTGTTATATATCTGAATAGACCCATTCTTCTACCAGTGAAATCAGACGTTACTAAAATACTGAAGTTGACATCTTTAATTTACCCCCACCATGCAGAACAGTTGCAGAGGTGGTATTTTCTTTACACTACACTTTTTTTTCCCCCTCAAACACATCTTTGCTCACTGCAGCAAAAAAATTAAAAACATTACTCATGAAACTGCCAGAAAACAACTCTGATCAGTCAACTTCAGTGTTCAGACTTTCTGAATAAACTTCACTGAAACTTGAACAAAGTATTTTCCCGTAATTGGATACAAGTGCTGTAAAAGCTAAGGACATTTTTAAACTTGTCCAGAGTATCATTAAATACACCGCCACAAAATCATTGTTGCCGTTGGGCCCATTATTGTCATATGAGTAAACTTCATCAGTCCAGTTTGATTCATTTTTAAAATGTATCTGGATTTGCTTAGATATGTATTTATAATCTTCTGAGATTGAAGTCTACGGTTACTGTCAACAACAGAACTGGTGATCTGTTTGCAAGTCACACCATGTGCAGTCAATGAAACCAATTATGATAACAAGTACATAATTCACACCACCTCCTCCCAAAGGTATTCTGCAATCAAGCAGTGGGGTTTATTAGCTTTCCAACCAGGCCAATGCAAGAACTTCTCCACTCTGAGCTTGGCTGCCCTCTCGCTCCTATCATCAGCCATTTTTCGATTACACAATGACCAAATACCTGAAGACATCTTTTTCTGAGCTTCAGTTTAATTTTAGAGAGCTTAGTGATTGGTGGAGGAGGGTGTGTTACAACCAAAAACGTAATAACGGCCAATAACGTAATAACTGCCAATAATGTAATAATTTTGGCCATTTCAAATGTAATAACGCCAATAGTGTAATAATGTGCCAATAATGTAATAAAACTTTTGAGTCAATAATGTAATAACTTTTTGCCGATAATGTAATAATTTTGTAATCATTTTTTAATACTAGGCCAATAACGTAATAACCAGCCAATAATGTAATGACTTATTACATTATCGGCAAAAAGTTATTACGTTATTGGCTCAAAAGTTTTATTACATTATTGGCACATTATTACACTATTGGCTTTATTACATTTGAAATGGCCAAAATTATTACGTTATTGGCAGTTATTACGTTATTGGCCATTATTACGTTTTTGGTTGTAACATCGTGTAACAAAATTTGAGTTTGGTAGTCATAACGTGGGGTACCTAAACCTTTCTTGAGTGCCCCCGTCCCCCTATGTGACTCTTTTTCATGCCATTTGGGAGAAGGAAAAAAAATGAAAAGAGTTTACATCCGCATCCATCCATCCATTCATCCATTTTCTATACCTGCTTTATCCTGCGCAGGGTCACGGGGGTCTGCTGGAAACTAGTTGACATCCGCATGTCCCGGTCAGAAAAAATATCCATCCTGTTTAATACTGGAGTCACTGGAACCTGTCGGGTTTACACAGGGCAGAGAGGAATGCAGCAGTGTGCTGACCCGAGACCAGGTTGCATCAGATGGTTTCAGTTTGAAGGAGAGGAAGTTCATGAAAGTGAAAGTGTCATTTTCATGACCAAAATAGGTCACTTATGGATAAAACTCACTTAAATGAATTTAGGGCCCCTTGAATAGCAATCTGAGAGTATTGGGGAATATTGTTGCCTGTAAATTCTACTAGAGTCTATACTAGAGGAAAAGGTTCCAGTGACTCCAGTGTTAAACAGGATGGATATTTTTTGACCGGGACATGCGGATGTCAACTAGGCTCCAGCAGACCCCGGTGACCAGTACTGGAGTTGGAGGGGGGATGAGGGGGGATGAGGGGGGATGGCATCCCCCCCTGAAATAAAAACGGTCAAAATCATCCCCCCTGTAAAACTGCCATCCCCCCTTTACATCCCTTATGTCATTTCATCAATGAATGTGGTTTTACTGCTATTTCAACATTTAGAGTCATCACCAGAAAAATAACTTATTTGACAATTTTCACCTGTTTAAAGTACATTTTCACTTGAAATAATTAGGAAAAATCTGCCAGTGGAACAATATTTATCTTCTTATTACAAGCAAACAAATCTTGTTCCACTGGCAGATTTTTCTACTTATTTTAAGTGAAAATCTACTTGAAACAGGTGAAAATTGTTGTTTTTTCCAGTGATGAGTCTTGTTTTAAGTGTAATGAGAATGTTTTTATATAAAATGAGACATTTAAACTAGAAATAAGACAAATATTCTTGTTAAGATTTTGAGTTTTTGCAGTGATCCATTTTACTTATCCTGTGAAGGACAGAATCATATTGATAAGTTCAGAAAACTGTTTTTTATTGTTGTGTTTTGATGTATTTGATGTAAGCCCAGTGGATATTTAAAGCTTACAGAAGGCTGCATTTAACTGCTGCTATGTCATTCCTGCAGTATTTCTGCAGGTGTTTTGGTCACTGCTATTATTTGTAATATATTATATTATTTGTAATCAGCACAAATTATCTGTCCCCATATGATAAAATCCACCATCCCCCCTGATTCTTTTTTACAACTCGAGTACTGCCGGTGACCCTGCACAGGATAACACTGTGTACAGTGAGCGAAAATAACCCAGTCCAATTCCCTGTCTTGTTTGACCTGACTTGGCCAAATAAACATGATTCTGATTCTGATTCTGAATTGACAGATTAAAAAAAGGGGCCAGCTTGTCAGCATTTGTATATGTGTATGCTGATTATTCAGGGGCAGAGGTGTCAAGTAACGAAGTACAAATACTTCGTTACCTTACTTAAGTAGAAATTTTGGTTATCTATACTTCACTGGAGTAATTATTTTTCAGACGACTTTTTACTTTTACTCCTTATATTTTCACGCAATTATCTGTACTTTTTACTCCTTACATTTTAAAAACACCTTTGTTACTCAATTTCATTTAGGCCTTTAAAAAAAACTATCCAGTTAAATTGGGCCATCCAGATAGAGTGAACTTGGTTGTGGTTGTTTCAGATGTTCTTGTCCAGTTTTGTTCTTACATCCGTTCCCTCAGATTCCTGCAACTAAACTTGGATGTACATTCCAATAAAGGTTAGGATAAATGATAACATGCCTCTGAAGTTTGACTTTTTGCACCATTACAATACTTATAGGCAACTAGTCATCATATCTTCTGCTCTCTGAAACACATGTTAATGCTCAATAGTACACATATATGGTTCTTTAATATATTTGCATTATACTAAGATGCATTCATTTTCAATGGCTTTTGTCCTTAATGGCTTTTTTCCCCCTTACATTACTTTTACTTTTATACTTTAAGTAGTTTTTTACCCGTACTTTTATACTTTTACTTGAGTAAAAAACTTGAGTTGATACTTCAACTTCTACAGGAGTATTTTTAAACTATAGTATCTATACTTCTACCTGAGTAATGAATGTGAATACTTTTGACACCTCTGCCTGCACAGGATGACACTGTGTACAGTGAGCGAAAAATAACCCAGTCCAATTCCCTGTCTTGTTTGACCTGACTTGGCCAAATAAACATGATTCTGATTCTGATTCTGAATTGACAGATTAAAAAAAGGGGCCAGCTTTTCAGCATTTGTATGTGTATGCTGATTATTCAGGGGGGAAAGTTAATCAGTCTTTGGAGTTGGTTCACAAGATGTATCGGGATGGGAATGAGAAAAGCAATGGAAGCCTCGGTGTCTAAAGAAGTGAGGTTGGAGTCAACACTCCACAACAACATTAAGACTTTTTCCTGACAGGATCATTATTCCACAAACTTCTGTTGATGGCTCACTGTTTATACGGGCCTTTAGTCAGCACATTTCCAGCTGAGCCAACTCCTGGAGCTGGCATGGCGGTGAGTCAGGTCTCGGCTGTTGCGTGGTGTGATGTATGGTGATGCTGGGGATGTTACGTTTTCTTTTTTCCTTTTTTTTTTGTTGTCAGAACCCAACACCGACCTGACCGAGGTTATAAAGGTTCAGGCCCCTAAATATGCTCTCTTAGCACATCTCTCAGCATCTGACTGAAAGCGGCCAATGAGCAGCGAGGCCCGCACTTCTGATCCCCCTGCACCAATAGCAGCACAGCGCGTGAGCCACGCGTGCTGGCTTGAATTTTTAATTTTTAAATTTAGGAGCCACAGAAATGTGTTGCGATGATGACAGTTACAAGAAATGTCTGAATTAGCGCGTGAAAATGCGAACCGTGGTGCGTTCACGTTCCGCTGGTGATGTAGGAAAAAAGATGAGCGACCGACATCAGTTGTTCTGAGAAAATATGATAACAACGACCAAAACAATGCACAGCTTCCTGTTATAAACAGAACCATTATCTGTCCATAATATTGAGGTTAGAGTAGTCAGCATGCACTTTAAAATTAAGAGGTGGAGAGATCGAAGATCAACTAAAATAATGAAAAATTAAGTTATTTTTTAAACTGCAGTGGCATGCATCAGATAAAGGATGCATCCATCTACAAGTTGTTAGTTGGTATCTTTAACATTGGCACTACAATGCATTATTGTGCCGTTTATCCCATACTAAAACTTGAAATTACAAATTGTTTCATGTTGTGAAATCACATGTGTTTATGATCCTATTCTACTGTAATATGTAGGCTAATAAAATGTCCATCCATCTTTATATATACAATTATACATCATTTGTCATTTTAAATATAGAAACAGTCAAAAGAAGTTTGCTTTTTTTTTTGTCATTTTAGCATCACATAACCTCACAAGTCATTTAAACTCATGGTGTGCTTCACATATTTAGCCTTTTGAGTCCAGGCACAAAGAATTAACAGGTTTCTTGCTTTTCAATAACCAACAATTTAAATCTACCACTGGAGAAGTAGTTTAATCTCAAAAGCTCAGCTTAGATGATTATTTCTGAACATAGCTTTACAGAGGCACAAATCACACGTTATTAAGGAGTCATTTAGAGTTTAAAGACTTAAAATCTTATGTGAAACTTTATTTGAAAAAAAGATACTGAAATGAGTAAATTAAGCAACATGGATTGTATAAATATTTGTGCAACCAAAATGGGCACCTAGGCACTTTCCTGCCTTCTGCTGCCGCGACAAACCAAATGATCCAGCTTTATGTGCAGCTACAAAAAAAACATTGATTTTTTTTTTTTTGGTATTTGTCAATTCATTAAAGTTGCTATTCTACCACAATGATGACTAAAAAAAATGTTAAGTTACAAAAGGATACAATGCTGTCTTTGCAGAAAGAGTAGTAGGATGATTTTTAACAGAGTGGGTTACATCAAGGGTGCAGCAAAGATGTTAATTCATTTGCAGTAAAACTGTTAATGTAAATTTTGTTTTACAAATTGTTGTGAACCCAGCAGCTGGTGAGGAAATGTGAACAAGGGAACACTGAAGCAAGTCTGAGTGAAAGGAAACATAGATCATCCTCACAGGCCACCAGGAGATACTTTTACAGAGCTAAACTACAGTCAAATTAAACAAACAAAAAAAAAAAAGGAAAAAAAATCACTTGAAAAACAGTCTGACATTCTTATGCAGTGTTTTGGCCTTAAAACCCACACGGCATAATCAGTACAATCTCAGAAGAGTGCAATCAGAACTCAGTGTTTCTAAATTACTTGATTTTTTTATTTATTATTTCATTTTTTTTTTTATGAAATGTTACACACTTGGTAAATACAAGAATGCCTATCTGTTTTATTCCCCTTGTTCCAAGTATGCTGCAAAGGGTGGTTTGCAAGAGCAATCCAGATTTTAACGTGGTCAGCTTGAGTCCAGAATTAGTTGGGGTTTTTTTTTTTTTTTTTTTTTTTTACATTTTACTGAGTTTTATTGGAGCAGCTGCATATGTGTAATCAAAAGTTTTGTACAAATGCCAAAGTGAAAGAGGGAAGAAAAAAAACATGCACCCATGTACCACCCTACCTTTGATCACTTGATCACCACTTGCTTCATATATTACAGTAAATATTGAACCGACACTGAATCACAACTTTCAGAATACATTCATCTTTTTGTAAAATGATCAGAGAAACATTGGAAAATCTCAACAACAATCTGTGTCCTCTTACAGGGAGCAAGTATGGAGCGATGAGAATCGCTGTAAACTCATCAGCTATTATTCTCATCAGCGCTTGTCATCGGGTCAAAAAATAAGAAGAGGGAAAAAAAAAAAAAAAAAAAGAAGAAATAAATACACATAACAATATGATAACACTGAGGTGTGGTTGGAGGTGTCCCCCGGGGTCTTAGACACCCAGCTTGTTGGCAATGGTTATGACCACTTTGAGGATGGGCATGAAGGCAGAGATCTCGCTGAAGTTGCTGCTGCTGACCACCTGAGTGTGGACCTCCAGGGCCCGCTGGTAGTGTTGGTTCGTCACACAGCGACTGATCTCATGGAGCCCGTTCAGGATGTTATGAGAAAGCTAAAGAAACAAAAGGGAAATTATATCAAGTTATGCAGGCGCATTTGTTTTGTTGAAAAGTACAAGAAAAGAGGATGTTCAGTGTTCAGTTCCAATATCTTTTATCATTATACGCCCTGCAAATTATTTATCAGAGCATCAACACAAAGCTGAAAATAGTTATACTAATAGAACCTCAGCTGGACTTTCAGTAATGTTCAAAGCCTAAAACACTCACTCAACATGAACTCACTCACTCAACATGAACATGTGAGCTGCAGCCTGAGAGCTGCAGCTGGGGCACCTTTACAGCATGAAACCGGTTCTACCAATGCTGCACATTTTTTTTTCTTTAAATGGCTTACAACGCCTCCTGGAGGATGCAGTGACCGCCTGCAAGACCAGACTGCATGTTGAGCGTGCAAATCTGATTTCCTGTCGAATGCTCCGGGCCATACTGGAACACAGCTTCTCCACTTATATCAAGTCAGTTTGTCACCAACACAAGGTTACTGTCAACATTAGAAATAAAAAGGATCTCACATGGTGTTACTTAGTTGTATTTGTTATCCTTAAAACTCAATGACCTCATTTCAGAAATATGTAAAACTAATCTGAAACTAACAGAGATGCTCCTCATTTCCAGTGATACAAGAGGCCTCACAGACCCAGCCCTAACCAATTTGGCGCCTTATGCAAGATTTTAAGTGGCGCTCCTCTTGCATCGCAGTAAATTCCACTGCTGGTGTATATACTCACAAGAAACTGAATAGCTTTATCTTGGACATTCTTTTATTTAAAGAAAGCAATTGTTCAATCAAAATACTTTTAGAATTAGAAAGAAATACAAAAAAATATGAAATGAATATATGAAAAATACAATATAAATAGCTTACATAAAGTATAAGATTTAAATACCCACAAAATAATGTCTGGTATGTCTTCTTGTGACACTATCCTGACTATGACAGAGAGCTGTTCCTTATGACTCAGATCAGGGCTGCAATCTAAGGGAGCTTTCACACCTGTCCCGTTGGAGCAGTTGTTCCGGAACAGGGAACGTTTCCCCCTAAAGATCGGAACGTTTTGGTATATCTGAAAACAGCAATCGCGCTCTGAAACGGCACAAAACAAGCGATTCCATTCGAGACCTGAAACGGTTCTTTTTTTTTATTTTTCTAGTCCACACAGCAACCGATACAACTCCATTCATTGTGTATGTGCGACCGCGGCGCAAGAAGAAGAGTTGGTGCAGCCTCCACCACCTTCTCTCCTATTGGACGTGCTGAGATGTTTTTCCAGCGCGGCACGGTGAAATAAACAATGTTCAATTTGGGCAGGGTTTGCGCAGCGCAAACGCCGCGGCAGGCGGCCTCTCATCCGCCGCTGAGCTCCGCTCTGCGCCCAGTGCATATAAATGAATGGGTAAAGCCTGATTTATGGTTCCGCGTTAAATCGATGCAGAGCCTACACCGTACCCTACGCCGTATGCTCTGCGTTTCATCATCATTCATCATTATTATTATTATTATTATTATTATTATTATTATTATTATTATTATTATTATTATTATTATTATTCCTCCTATTTAATAGGCTTTGCTATGCAGTTAAATTAATGTGGGCTCATTATCTTCAATTTAAAACATAATACCAACTAGTTTTAAGAATAGTGGAAGTAAATTTTTTTCTTCCCCCATTTGTGGCGCCCACGGGCCGGCTCTGAGGCCTCAAATATAAATAACAGTTTAATCCTGAAATATGCACCATAATATAAACAAATAGGGTTGAAATGGATAGTCCATGATACATTTAAGTACGTGCACTTAAAGGGAAACAAAGAGGAAACACAAAATCTTCAAAAGTCTTTTTACCTGCCAGAAGTTTGAAATGGTGATCTCTGATAATAAGCCGAACCATTTTAATGCCTCTTAACTGCACTGTATCTTTTAAAAACAAAGCTTATATTCTTTCCTTCTATTTTTAATATTCTTGTTTGAATACCAAAAAGTCCTTACCGACTGCTCTCTCAGCTTATCGTACAGGTGCCCCAAACGCTTGCCTGCATCATCAAGCTTCCTTTTGGTTTGCTGGAAAAATAATAAGAAAAACAAAGTTATTATTTAATATCCTATAAAATATTATTTACTTCAAAAAGGTATACAGGCTTTATCGTAACGCTGGCTGAGACTTACCGGGTCTCCTGCTGCGAGCTGGCAGCGCTGCACCAGGCCATCAAAGGTGGTTTTGAGGATCATGTGCTCAGCTGGGATTTCTTTTTGCTCCACCCTCTCTGCTGGCAGCTGATGGAGGAGCTGAGCAGCAACAACAACAAAAACAACAAAAACCACACAGTCATGACATTCTTGCAAGAGTGCATTAACGTTGAAAATTCAAATAAGAGACTTTTGCCAGAGACACACCTGTACACTGGGCTCCTGAGGAGCTCCAGGGGGGACCTGGGTGTGGTCGTGAGGCTGTGGGGCCTCCACTGGGAAACCCATTACGGGAGCTGTGATGGGGGCTGGTGGAGTATAGTTATCAGGGATCTGCATAAACACCAAAGTAAAAACATGTTTAATTAGCAAAAGCAAAGTTACACAGTTCAGATTGTCATATTACTAAAAGCCACACTTATTATTATAATCATCATCATCATCATCATCATCCTTATTTAATTATACAATTATTCAATTCAATTTCATTTATATAGCGTACAACAGAAGTTGTCTCTAGGCGCTTTGCAGAGACCCAGAATTATTGTGGTCAGTACATTTGCATTTCTTCTGCTGGAAATAAAACTGGTCTTGCAAAATTAACGTCTCCATCTTTGAAATTTAATACATTTTCAATCACTTTAATACATATTCATTGGGACCTACATAAATACATCCTCAATTTCATTTTTGAATTACTGAGCACTTGATGTTATGAAACACAAAGAGTACTTTGACCATAATAAATTAATAGCCACCTTCTTCCTGGATCCCCCTCGTACTGTCGGTGGGTCGTTCCAGCCCTCTTGAGGTCCTAAATCAAAGCAGAAATAAGAATGAGAAGAAAATTGGCAGCATTTTTCCTTTGGACACACCAAAGGAGCCAACAATTCCCAACATATATAGCTGCTGTCAAATATCTGCTGCGGTCAATATTTTTTTAAATCACCTGGTAGTTTGAATACAAAACTTCCAAATCAGGTGGGCCAGAATTTGTTCACACTTTATCTCATGATCTTACTTGCTGCGAAGGCTTGATGAAGTCTGAATAAGCCCATGTGTGTAATAAAGCAAGTAAATTTTAGAAGGGACTGTACTTCCTCCCAGTCTGGTTTATATAGACTCAGAATACATGTAGTCTAGAGGTCAAACCAATAAGCTGAGGTCAAACCAATAAGGTGTCATGACACATAAGCAAACAGTCTTGCATGTCATTCTGTAAAGAAAAGACCCATGATGCAATATACCGTATTTTCTGGACTATAAGCCGCATCCGCTTTATTTTTAAAAAAATAATAAAAAAAGATATCCAAGCCGCAGATATTTCTGTTGTTAGAATAGATATTTACTACATGTACAGAAGGATTTTGAAATGTAAATGATGTACATGTTTGTACCTAAATAGATCCTTTCCTAACAGTGTCTTTTAACACGGCAGCAACTTTGCTGATTAAAACGGGACAGAACAAAGAGAAAATAACCGCTATTTATTTATCTATTTATCCGTTTATCTGTTTGAAATCTGCTTCTACTTCTATCTGCTAAAGAAGAAGTAGCGTATTCTTCTTTGCATTTATTTTGTCTTAGTTTTGATTCTAATTCTGGTTAGAGCGCCCCGAGCGCTGGAAGAAAAATCCACAGAATAGAAACCTTTGTATAAGCTGCATGGATGAAAACCTATGAAAAAAGTAGTGGCTTATAGTCCAGAAAATACGGTACTTTTAAAACAACCAGGTGCAGATTGGGGTATTTTGCGCTTTGTGTAGTTAATTCAAGCTCTTTGAACCATGGTTAGTCCAGATGGTGAAACATGTTATCAAGCCAAGCAGATCTTAGCCATTTATGCAAAACCAAAATGATCAAAATATTCAGGCAGCAATCTTCTCAATATGCCAGTTGTCCACACATCAATACATCAATACATACATACTGCATATATTTCAAAATGGTTTAAAATACAGTTACATGTCTTACTTAAGCCTTAATTTGAAACATTAACACACTTAATGCAAATGCATGTTATTTCCAATTACCTGACAGTTAACAGTGCAAAACAGAGACTTCTAGTATTTTGGTAGGATGGGGCAAGGCGGGATCATTATGTAGCACATCTCAAACACAAAGGCAATTAAACACAAACATGAATGCAAATAAACCAACTCTTAAGTTTCTGTAATTCCCTAAAACTTAGGGTTGCACAAGCAAGAATCTACAAACCAGAAAAACAGCAAATCAATACAGTAAACAAAAACGTTTCATCAGAGCATAGTGCAGTGATTTTGCACTGTATTGTATTATTACCGGTAGTCCCATATTATGCAATTCTGATCCCTATTCATATTGATCAAACATCATAACAGAGTCGTTATACTTCGATCACGATTCAAAAGCTCTTTGGATTTGTTAGATGGTGCAGCCCAAATCTGCGTTTTTTTTTCTGCGTGGCTTGCTGAGCACGTTGTCTGTCCTCCCCCTCCCTCTGCTCTGCTGTAACTGGTTACTTTCTTGAACCAATCAGAACAACAAGTAGTCTGTCATGTGCCATTATGACGGACACAACTGAAGAACATTTCTCTTTCAACTGAATCAGGGTAGGGCTAACCCCACGGGGGACAGATGAATGAGCGGTTAGTCTGCTCCCGGAGAATGAATGAATAAAAAATAAACGATAAAAAAATAAAAGAAACAAAAACATTTTAAGAAGCGCTGAAGCTCCTGGTATGCCTGCTCTTACAAAACTTTTATTTACTTCTTAAATCCATCAAATACTTCTTAAAATGACAGCTAGACTTCCTCAAAACCAGGTGCATTATGGCTTAAGTTCATTTTGAACCCTTGAAACTCAGTAAAAGCATAATATGGGACCTTTAAAGTCTACATAGATCAGCAATAGGGAACTTAATTGAACACTGCTCACATCTTATCATGATGTAATGTTACCTTAGGAAAAAGGGCATTCCGGCATTTAAATTAATATTATTTTGGTAATTGCCACCTACCTACAAATATTCACAAACAAATAGTACCAAAACGTGGCAACATTATTTCCATACAGTAGCAGCCTCCTTCTGTGGTTGCATCAAAGACAAATCTCTTAGGAAGTAATCAAAGAACACAACAAAGAGTCTGAGGTGTTCATTTGGTCTGGAGAACTCCTTGGAAACCAATCTGATGGTATCTGTGGAGAGCAATCCCAATCCACAGAGACCCCTACCCATAACTTAAGAGATCCCAGAAGATCGGTTGCTAACAACCAAGCAACAGACGCAACATGCGACCGTCAGATGTTCTTTGTCCAGATCCTGTCTGGTCAGACCTCTTTTAGGAGCACAAGGGGGGGCTACTAAATGTTAAGCAGTGGTCAAAACGTTATGGCTGATCTGTGTAGAGGTAGGTTTCTGTTTTTCTGGTCTCTGCGCGTCATACCAAACCCTAACCGAGTCACCTTGATCATCACACAGGGAATTCAGCCAAGGAAAGTATCCTGCAAGTCAAAAAAGGAGTGACATCTGAACACAAGCAACTAATTCCTGTCCACATAATTAATGTTGTGTACATGGGTGTCTTATCTTGAGATACTTTGCAATTTGTACTTTGTAATTTGTAAAAGCAACCAGATCAACATAATATTTTCTGGGTGCACCATAAATGGCATGGGTTGTACCTGTAGGAGGAGGTGGAACAGCAGGAGCAGCGAAGGGCTTTACAGAAGGAGCGCCAGGGCCTCCCTGTGGATAACCAGATCCGGGGGGAGCAAAGTGGCCAGCTGCCATCAGAGGTGCAGAAGGCCCCTGGTTGTGGAGACCCCCTGGGTACATGGGAACTGGGGCCCCTGGTTGGGAACTGGGTGGCATGAAGCCTGAGGGTAAGGAAGTAGACGGCATAAAGCCTGTCGGTGGCACCCCGGGGCTGGGCATTGGAGGCAGACCTCCATGGGTCGATGATGAAGGGGGTAGTTGAGGTCCTGATAAGCTGGCAGATGGCATAGATGGACCTGTGGGAGAGAAGAGTCCCCCAGTGGACATAGGCGGAGGCTGGAATTGCTGATGAGAAGGGAACCCTGAAAAAGAAACCCCCACAGAAATTAAGAACTATTTCATAAGTATTTGATTTGATTTGATTTGATTTGATACGTCTATTTGGTCACGTTATAGAAGTCAGTAGTCAATACAAAGTTTTTTTTTGCATGTATATCAAACAAGGACTAAAAAGGTGTAGACTGAAGCCAAAGCTTATTTTGTCTACCCTTTTAACACAATGTAACCACTATAGTGCAAGATTTGAAAAAACAAAACAACTACATGAGAAAAAAAAAAAAAAAAAAAAAAAAAAAAAAAATATATATATATATATATATATATATATGAAAGAAAGAAAAAAACAAAGTAAATAAATAAGAAAAAGAAATAAATGTTGCTCAAACTGGCCTATCTCGGCTTAACAGCATCAAGATGTTCATATTTGCACACGTGCATACATTCACCCACACACACCAAACCCACCTATATACAGTATACATTGCTGTGCATACATACATACATATATATGCACTTATTTATACCTGTATACACATACACTCATCTACACATACATGCATACATAAGCATTCATATACATACATCCATATACATGCACCCTTCCATTGACATAATACACATACAATTCTGTCCATAATTTTGCAATAAATCTACATAATGTGGCTATGCCAATGATTTATAATTATTTATGATCTTTGTCTTTATAAATATTTTTTAAATTTTCAGTGTATTACACAGTTTCATTTCACTAGGTTGTTCCACAGATTGACTCTTTTTACTGAGATGCATCTCTGTTTAACGGTCGTTCTTGTCTTGGTTTTCATAAACATACATATTCCTCTCAGTTTATAATGACTGACTCTGCGTTGGAAGAGCTTCTGAACACAGTCAGGGAGCATGTTACTATTTATTTTAAACATAAACTGAGCGGTTTTAAAATCCACCGGGTCATGAAATTTAAGAGTATGTGAGTTTATGAATAGATTGTTGGTTGATGAACAATAATCTGCATTATTTATGATTCTGATAGCCCTTTTCTGTAAAATAAAAACCGGATTTGTTATTGATTTCTATGCGTGTCCCCAGACCTCCACACAGTAGTTAATGTATGGGACTAGGAAACAGCTGTATAACAGATGTAATGAATTTTGATTGAGGATGTCCTTTATTTTATACAATATTCCTATGGCTTTGGATAATTTTGATTTAACATGGTTTACATGTGGCTTCCAGCATAGTTTATAATTGATAATTACACCTAAGAATGTATTCTCATATACTCTTTCTAATTTGATATTATTAATCTTAATTTGTGGCTGGTCATTAGGTTTACGGTATCCAAATAATATGAATTGAGTTTTATTTATGTTTAAAGATAATTTATTAATGTCAAACCATCGTTTTAACCTAGTTAATTCGTCTTGAACTGTATTCAGGAGCTCAACCAAGTCTTTTCCAGAGCACAGCAGAGTATGTATGTATCAGTATGACATTAAATTCAGACTGGGTATAAATCAAACAGTCCTTAAGCTTAATTACAACAAATCAAGGTTCTTGGGAGTGCGTCAAACTTAAAAAAACAAATAAATAAATCATGAATGTGACAGCGATTGAGGATAGAACCGGCAGACCATGAAATACACACCGGCACCGAAGACATAGCGCTGCCTTTTATTTACCTCCGTACATTACACACATGAGTACCACACAACCACATGTATGCCAAGAAATGGAGGATTTCAGGTGACATTTACTTAAAACATTAAACTGTACAACTAAAGTGTACAACTGTATGTTTCAGCATAAGAAATGTTAAGATCGATAAGCGCACCAAGTGTAGTTCTTAAACGGGAAATAACTGGAGTAAAAGGGGAAAAGTTTAAGAAACGGGAAAAAAAAAAAATCGAATAGTTTTCTATTTAACCCCTTGATCCTTGATATATGGAATAATACACAGAAAATTATATCTTTTAAATTTAAAGTGTTTATTATATATTGAAACTAAAAAACACTCCCAATTCTGTCTTTGTCTCTTCTGTCATTTCCAATTAATATTTTCTTGTATCTTTATGAATACATTGGTCCATTTTATTTATGTTTCTATTCATTGTAATTCATTTTTCGATTTTTTTTTTATTTGTATAAATCTATTTTTATCTATTGTTTTGATTCTGGGGGTGGTGGAGAGGTCTCAGAAAGGTATGCCCTTAGATTTACCTTGAGCTGGATGACCAGCTGTACTAAAGACATAAATAAACGGTATTTGTCATTTAAAAGAAAAAAGAACTTTTTCATAAAATTAAACTAGCAAAAAATATGAAATTAAGCAATTTACAAATGTTCAGACCTGGAGCTGTAGCCGGATGTTGTGGGTAGGAGGGCCTCATGGAGGGACCGGTTACGGTGGGGGGCAGCACATGAGAAGAGGGTGGTAGACCAGGCCCTGGGTTGGGAGGAGGAACTTGAGGGGTAAAAATGGATGGCATAGGAGGTTGCTGCGGCGCAGCCACCTGAGGTGGAGCAGAAGGCTGGTACTGACTCTAAAGTAGAAAAGTCAAGTTTCAAACTGTTAATACATTTAAAAGCAAAGTTCAGGATCATCATTAAGCTGACTTAATATTTCAGCTAAATGTCTTAACTATTCATTGTGTCACTAATAAATCTCTACCATGATTTGTGCTTTGGGTGCAGCAGCCAGAGCAGAGGGAGCAGGCTTCACTGTGCCTCTATTAAATGAGTTTGGAGGCTGCTGTGGGGTAGCAGCCTCTCCCTGAGCATGGAACAGCCTGTCTCTCAGCATCGTGATCGTAGGCTGAGGAGACAAAAGCAGCACAAACACCCAAATGTGGTTATTACAAGGCAGTCCAACAATAACCTGCTTTGGGGGTTTTGAAATGAGGGCCCTTACCTGGTCTGAGTTGTCAGGCAGGTAGTTCATGGCAGCGGCTAAACTTCCCTCTGCAGCCAGAATGCCAGCGTAAGATGTGAGCTTCTCGGCCAGGATGGGGCTCTGGACCAGGACCTCGCTGTTGCGCAGGCGCTCGATTGACTTTCTCAGCATCATAACTTTTTCAACCAGATCCTGAAACACACAAGGACACGTTGCAAAACAACTACAATCTTAGATTGAAGGACAAAGCTCAGCTGCTACTGTGACCAATGGAAATGGTGCAAGAGGGGGGGATTTCTCAAATAAGCAGTCTGAAGAGTCCGTTGATCATTCTTGAAGGCACTTCAGATGGAGCGTTATACTTGTTTAAAATCTGTTTCTGACATTAGTGTCAAGTTAAAACAGCACCAAGCCTATTAAGATTTTTAACTTGGCAACCCCTGCTCATTCTTTTACTCTTTGACACAAAGAAGCCTGGTTCTTCTGGATTCAGGTTTTCAGGGGGAATACCAATGGATGCAGAGGAAACTGACTCTGGAAGCCACTGAATAATTATAGAACCAATCAGAAGAAGTAAGCGTGTGACAGCACGCATCGTGATTGTCTTGAATAGTAGCATCCCATAAAGCTCGCCCCGCCCTGTTGCGATTGGTTTAGTTCATTCTGCACCAGTGGAAATGGCAAAGAACTCCAGTCATTGAACAAGAGAGAATTTTAGTAAAATGAATGGGTATAGCTGGCCGGGCTGTAGGATTATACCTCAAGACCAAGAGGGGAAGAGCAGTCTCTATGCACGGCCCAGCACTCCACGAGCTTCTCAATGTTTCCAGAGCAGATGTAGCACAAGCAGGCCTGCAGGCATCGCTTCTCTGTCGCCTCACACTCCAACCTGCTTCCCAGGGTGTCTACCAAGACAAATTGAGGAGCGTGAAAAAATATTTAAAACGGGGAGAAGATTAGACCAACGATCATCACATACCTTTATGCTATAAAAAAAGTAGAACAAGTACTGCAGGAATATTACAATTCTCCCGCGAGCCAGGCAAGCCTCAACATGATCAATGTGCCACCGTACTGTAACTTACCACATAGGCAAGCAAAATCTTCAGGGTGAGCATAAGTCAGCAGAGCAGCTAGAGCTTCCTTCCAGTTTTCCAACTCACAGCTTTGCACTATGTCCTTCCAGTTCTGGGTGACTACCGATGAAATTAACTACAGTTGGGGAGAAATCAAATCAACTTATCATTCACTGAAAAGATTTTCTTCTTGCACAAACACAGTCACTATAAATTCCACTGTTACCATCGAAATGCTGTTCTTTTGCTTGCTGAGGTATTTCTGCTGAGTCTTTTTGAGCAATTCTTCTCCGCCACTGATGGACAGAAGGATGGCTTCAGCGTAGCGACCATCATTCAGACACAGGTCTACAGCTCCTTCGAAGTTTCCGACCAGCAGCGCCTGGCTGATCAAACCATCGGCATCTGCAAAGGAATGACATGGTCAGCATTCATCATCTCCGAAACGCAAACTGGTACCCTTGTGGTCAAAATAAACAGAGTCAACGTGTACCAAATCCTAAGCAAATATGCAAGTATGTTTGTAGATGAGGTTTTTACCACATGATACGGGGATGTGGAAGTTGGAGTTTTCCTTTGGGGTCTGACTGAAAAAGTCTGCTGGGGAAACAGAGCCTGAGGTTCTAGCTTCAGCCGCTGCTTCAGCCCTCTGAAAAGGACAAGACTTTTAAAGCTAACAGGTGCTATAAAGCTTGAAATTAGGCACTGTGTGTGCAAAATTGCTGACCTCAGTTGAAAGCCGCTGCATCTTTTCTGCGAGGTCTTTGGCATCTACTCCATGTCCATTTGGTTGAAAATTCTTCCCCAAGCATTTTGAAATCTGAATAAAACAAGATTTTTTTTTTTAACAACTGAAACATGATATAACCTGAGAGATATTGCACTGTTTTTATAATTAATTTTAGGGAATGGACTCGGGTATTACTACCTTTATTTCCAATTCATCTTTGCTGAAGCCCAAAAGTTTGAGGAATTTAACACGGGCTTCATCCTCAAAGTTAACCTGGAAACAGCAGATTTGAGTCATTTTAATCTACAACACCAGGTGCCAGATTTTTGATACATCTCAGTATCTAGAAGGCCCACCAGAAGGAACTTCCATATGTCCTGTTCAGCGTCTGACTTGGCATTCTGAACCTTAGCCTGGCAGTAGTTGTTGAATAAACCCGACTGAAGCGCCGCCTGAAGCTCCCTGGAGCGTTGGAGGAACGCTGTCTCCGTGGTAACCTGGCTCACAAACACTTGTCTGGGGATGGGTTGGGGGCTCTGCACTGGGGGCAGCTTGGGATTCTCAAAGGTTATCAGCTTTCCACCAAACTGGAGACACAAATACCAAACAAAAAAAAAAAAGGGCCCTCAGATTAAGTCACAAAGAGAAAAGAACATCTAGTCCACACAAAATATTCTGATGGTACACTTACAGCAAAGGAAGCTCCCACTGGCCTGCGCACCCACTTAGGGGGCTTCTTTAGCGGAGGAACTATGGTGTCCTGAACATTAGGCTGAGGGACTTGTAGGGGAGGCAACACCTGCCCTGTGCCAAAGGGATCCATGGTATCAAATGAGGAGGAGATCTGTGTAAAGAACAAAAACACACAAACCATTAAAAAGGGCTACGACTGACAATACCAGGTGTGCTTGAGCCAACCATGTCAGGTGATGAACAAAATATTATAAACAGCTATTTTGCCACCCATTTTTATCCATATTTTTATTCAAAATACTGCAACAGTGCTTCAGGCGATTCACTCCAATCCCAGGAAAGGATTTAACATATTTTAGCTTCGGTGTTGGAATCTGTGCATAGATTAATTAGTCTGTTTCATTTCCTTCACATCACCACCACCATGTGGACAAACAATGTAGCTTTCCACAAGGTATTTGGGAATTGAACAGATTATTTGAACTTTAAACACTTAAGGTTTTTTTTAAATCTGAAGGTTTTCTGGAAAACTGGAGAAACTAATTTCTCCACAACTGAAGAAATTTGAAACATTAAATAAAATCCCTTGAGAGGTTAAACATTCTTCTATACGACTGACTTTGCCTACATGGTATTAAATACATTGTGTATCACATAGCATCAAAACAAAGGCAAAGCATTTTGAGTTAGGCTTGTGAGGTTAATAATAATAATAATAATAATAATAATAATAATAATAATAATAGATTAGATTTATGTCGCGCTTTTTTAGACCCTCAAAGCGCTCACAATACTCACATTATTCATTCACTCCTCATTCATAAGGAGTGTGTGAATAAAAGCATGCAGCAGTAGCATCAGGTTGTATTGAAGCAGGACAGCCATTACCTTATCAGCTGTGCTTTGATGCTGTGCCTTCAAGCTCCCTCCCATCACAGAGTAAACCGTGATTCTTCCATCAAATGATGCTGTTGAAAGCAGGGCTGGATTCCTGGGGCACCACTGGACATCAAAGCACCACTGATTTGTTGTTGGAAGTTCATAAATAACCTGAAAGACAAGCAAAGGAAACCAGTGAAAATCCATTGAGTAGCCTAACTAAACACTCTAAGGAGAGGATGAGCAGCATTTCATATCTTATACCTCTCCAGTGTTTGGATTCCAGCAGAGGATCCTGTTGTCTTTAGCACTACTCAGCAGGAGTTCAGAGTCAGACTGGCTCCATGATATGGACAGAATTCCCCTTTTAAGATAATACCAAAACAGAGGCTCCGTCAGGACTTTTTTTTTTTTAACCGCAAATATACAGAAGAGCATGAGAAAGAAATAAAAGAAAAATTAATGGTACCTCGTGTGGTTCTCGAAAACTTTCAGAGGTGATGTAGCAAAGCGGAGGTCCCACATCTGGATGACAGGCAGTCGGTCATCTTCAGACGCCAATACCAACTGAGTGGCCACATCGGGGTGCCATAGCATTCCTGAACAGTGCATCTGAAATTGTTAAATAAACAAAACTTTACTGAATTATCAGTATCCAGCATGAGAGGATGCCCCTCATCTGCCTTTATGATCTGAAAGGGGATACATGAGTCAAATATCTGTATAATGCATTAAAACCAAAAGGGCCTGTAAATATCTGATACTGAAATATTCAAACATACAAAAATGTTACTCAAGTGAGATAAGTTAGCCTCACTGGCTGTTTCCAAACAGACACACTTTCAATGCCTTGACAGAAGATAACTTTGCACTTGCTGTATTAAAGCCACCAACCCTGTTACTGTGATCACTGATCTTTATAATAGGCTCATTCTTTCTCAGGTCCCACACAACTGCTTTCCCACTGGGGTTGGCAGAGGCCATGATGTGCTGAACCTGTCGGTTCCACGACACAACACTGATGTCTTCAGCAGGCTGAAACAAAAGACAGAAGCTTTAAGTGTCAACACAAAAGAGCCTGACAGTAAGTGTAAGAAAAGATTATCATCAAATACTGTTGGTACACAGTGGGACATTTTTTTTATAAAAAGTTGAGGAGCATTGTTGTATTTAGTAAGCTTTCAGTACTTGGTTTTATAAATGTTCTAAATGTCCAAGGGACAAGGCAACAATAACTATTTATAGGAGCATGTGCATGCACTGTAGAGAAATCACAAACAAAACTTATGTGGTTTCACTCTTAAATCAGACTACAAAAGGCAAGGAAAGAGTGAAAACTCCCAGTTGGGGGGCTGTGGTTTAAATCTTGTGTTTTTGACTCAACAACATATGAAATCAAAGTAACAGCTCCACAATATAACAGGCATCTGTAAGTTTCTCATCATCAACCCACCTGTGTTTTTGCCCCTGGTGTCATTGGACTATTAAAATTGTTTAGATCCCAGATATAAATCTCTGAATCATTTGCTCCTGATGCAAGAAGATTACTCTGTCAAAGAATAAAACATGAAAAACAATCAATCACGTATTGATGAGTATCTCCACATCATTATTCTTTAATTCATTAGATCACAAGCAGACATTTACCTGAAAAGGGTTGAAATCAAGTGCTCGGACGGGTCCTGTATGCTTGTCAGACTGTCCTATTACTGCATCGGCACCAGTCATTATAGCCTCAGGATCATAAACACTCAATGTGCCATTTTCGCTTCCACTGATAAGTCTCCCTCCAGTGCCTTCTGCTCCCATTCCAAAATTGACCCATACTATACTGTGCAACCTATAGAATGATAGACACAATGACAAACTTAATGAGTTATCTCTACGTACATACGATCAGAAAAGCTATGTGCTAAATTTCAGCAACTATGTTATGACTGATTTTTTTTTTTTCTTTTTTTTTTTCCCCCAGCTCATGTGTATCAAGGAGGGAAAATTCAATAATAGTGATCACCTCCTATTATGAAGTACCAGCCTTCTGTAGAAGTGACTAAATCACTGAGTAAAGAGTTAAATCAATCAATCAATGTTTATTTATAAAGCCCTTTACAACACACAGGGTGACCAAAGTGCTTTCAATTAAAATCCACATTAAAACAAAACAATTTAAAAACGAGATAATAAACCCATTAAAATTAAATGAAGAATATTTCACATCAATACTGTGTATTAAAAGCCAGTCTAAATAACCAGGTTTTCAGTCTGGATTTAAAAACCCCAAAGTCAGTGATGGTGAGCATTTCTGGGGGCAGCTTATTCCAGAGTCTGGGTCCAGCAAGGAGAAGGCCCGATCAAAGCATTAAAGCACAGTGTCACTTGTACACAGTGACTTCAATCAACTTTGAAAGACTAACTCTTGTTATCGAAATAGAAAGTACCTGTTTGTTGTGGGTAATGACCCTTTAAGCTGCATCTCCAGAGAAGGGTCAGCAAAATCCATTTCAAATATCTCTATAGCAGCTGTGGTGTCGAAAGAAGCATCCAGCTGTTGCGCTGATGTCCCCAGGGCCAGGTGGATGGGATGGTGTCCGGCAGGACTCCAGGCCTGGTGGGCAGTCCTCTGGATCTCCTTCAGCCTCATCTTCCTCTGTTAAAGGTTCAAACCTGGACCGATGAACGAAGGCCACTCAATCAAGGTCAAAAACTCTGCATTTCTGTGTGTAATATTATCCAGTGATAACCACGTTATTAACCTAGTTCTTTAATATAATCAACAATGGACTGTTGTATAGTAAAAACACACATTATAGTCTCCCAGCTCTATAAAGTGCCTGAACCAGAGGGACTTTTACCTGCAACACCTTAACATTTACCATCAGGGTAGCTCCCCCTTCTCCAACAAAACGCGTCTATACCAACATAATACGTTAATAACACACCGCATTAGAGACATTAATGTAGTTGTCAATTATATAACTTAGACAGATTAGCAAAATACTTGAAATGAATGTAACTTAATCTAATGCAGCGTGTATTTCACGGCGGGCAGCGTTAGCACTCGTAATTTAATATGTTGAACACAAAATCGGTCTCTTGCCACAATATATATCTCTCAGATTTATTCAGGGTTAGGTAATGCAATGGATGATGGTACATATTTAAAATAAGTATGATCTTAGGGCTGGACGCCTGGCAGTTTAATGTCAGTGAATATCCAAATGTTGCTGCAGCAGCAGCAGCAGCAGCTAGCTACAGCCACCACCCATGCCCCCGAGTTTCAACCTTAAAATAAACGCTGTTGGCAAAAGACGTGTTTGAACCCGTCAATATAATGAGACTGTGCTTTTAAAATGAACTTACGTCAACTGTCTGTATCTCAACTTGTCTATCCGCATCTACGAGCTCCAGAGACACTTATCAGCCGGCTAGCAGCAGCTCGGATCAAAGTGCTGTTGCCGTGTTGTCACTTCGCTACGGAGGCCGACGAGGACATTTCTCACCTCGCGCTGGCCCCGAGTAACCTCGCTCTCTTTAACTTTTAGGTTTCCTCAAAATATCACAAGTTCATTATTTGGGATTTATGATATTTCCCAGTTGTTTTTGTCCCAGGCAACACTTAACCCATGTGTGTTAAGTGGTTTTTCGGCAGGTTCCATGTTTTACTTAAATGGACCAGGTACGCATATGTACTTGGTTTTTAAGTGGGTCACAGCTGTTGAGTTCATAAGAAGTCAATGTATGTTACTGGTGAACAGAGCTGGGTAGAGTATCCAAAAATTGTACTCAAGTAAAAGTACTGTTACTTCAGAATAATATGACTCAAGTAGAAGTAAAAAGTAGTCATCCAAATAATTACTTGAGTAAAAGTAAAAAAGTACTTGGTGAAAAAACTACTCAAGTACTGAGTAACTGTTGAGTAACGTCTGATTTATTTTTTTAACACAACCATTCAAATTAAAATTAATAAAAAATTGCTTAAATTAAAATAATCTTAAAGTAAATTCAAGTACTTTAATAAATAATAAAATAACAGAATAAAAAAATAAATTAAGCACAAGTAGCACAAAATTTCCAGCGTTTGTACTTTTCTTTTTTAACCAGGCAGAACTAGAACAAGCCCATGAACTCATAGAAACTCTGTGTGTGTTTGAGTCTGTGTAAATGTGACAAAACATGCAAAAACAAAAATTTTTCCCAAAGAATCACTCAGTGATGTCATGAGATTGACGCGTACGCGGATAAAAGAAAAGTAACAGCTCAACGTAGCCTAATGTAGCGGAGTAAGAGAGTTTCTTCTTCACAAATCTACTTAAGTAAAAGTAAAAAGTATAGTGGTTCAAAACTACTCCTAAAAGTACATTTCCCAAAACGTACTCAAGTAAATGTAACGGAGTAAATGTAACTCGTTACTACCCACCTCTGCTGGTGAATGTCAAATTTATATAGCACATTTACTGAGATGATAAAGGACACCCTTTCTCAGCTCATGTCCATCTTATCTCACTTGATATCCCTTATAGACTCCTTACAAACACCAGGAAACTGGACCATATTACACCGGTCATGAAATCACTACACTGGCTTCCAGTGAGTCGAAGGATAGAGTCTTATTGCTGGTCTACAAAGACCTGAATGGTCTTGGACCAAAATACATGCTAGATCTGTTAGTTCCTATGAAGCTCCCAGACCCCTGAGGTTCATCTGGATCTGGTTTGTTGTGGTTCCCAAGAACAAGAACCAAGCAAGGTGAGGCAGCGTTCAGTTATTCTGCTCCTCACCGGTGGAACAAACTTCCTGTAGACCTGAGGTCTGCTCCAACTGTCAGCTCCTTTAAATCAGGCCTAAAAACATTACTGTTTACTGAAGCGTACTCCTAAATTAAATACTTACCTGCTGTACTCTACTGCCCTTAGTTTTAACAACTTGTGCTTTTTATTATTTTACCTCTTATCTTATCATTGTATTTGTTATTTACTGTTTAATTGTGTCTTGCAGCTTTTAATGTTGATGTAAAGCACTTTGAATGACCTTGTGTTGAATTGTGCTATACAAATAAACTTGCCTTGCCTTATAGACCCCATAAATTTGGCTCACATAAGCATTGCATTTGGAGTCCATATTATTGTAAATTTATGGAATTCATGCCTCCTGCCACTTCACGACCCAAATGTCCCACTTTTAACACAAATTGGACCCACTTGGATGTGCTGGCTAGGATGTTATCCGACAGTTGATATATTTTCACATTTTGCCCACATTTAGAATAGCCCCCCCCCCCCCCCCCCCCCCCCAAAAAAAACAACCTTTTTGCAAAGTTGATAATTCACTGCATTTCGACATCAGGGACATTTGCCATGAGCCTGTCTGTGGGGTCTTTCCTTCTGTCTCAACTATTTTGGCCACTGGAACCTGAAGCTCAGTACAGTTCAGGGTCAGATGCCTCACCCCCAAACACATCCCTGGGGAGGAGGCAGGCATTTCTAGATTTTCAGAAATCTTTATAGTGAGGTTTGAAGGACTTTATATCCTCAATGTTTTATTTCCACATTCACAGGTTTAATCCACACATACTTAAAAGTGTACCATTTGTTAACTGAAAATAAAGATTGTACATGAGTGGATCTGTGTATTTCCAATAAACACTTTAGAATCACAAATTAACCCTACTTGCATGTGTTTGCACTGTGAGAGAAAGACAGAAGACCTGGAAAAAATCTGCAAACCACCAAAAAAATGCCCCTCCTTGGAGTTTAACCAGCAACAGTGCTAACCACCAAGTTAGCTGCGCTACGTAATAATTAATGGACCAAAATATTAACTGTTAACATAAGTGTTTATTCTTGACAGAGATTTATATACACAAGTAGAACTGTAATTCAGTTTTCAGATTTCATAACTTTTAACTTCCTCAGGTTCTTTTTCAGGATCTCCTCCTCTCTCCAAGTACAGGTTGTTGTAGGGATATTGCTTAGGACCCTGAAAGAAGGAGAAAAATGTACAAAAGTTTTAAATTTAAAAAAAATGAAGAAAAAATAAAAAGTAGTGCACAAAACAGATGGCACATCTTAACTAAAATAGAACAGATTTTTCATTTTTAAAACTGTGCTGGCATTGTTGCATAGCTTAAAAAAACATAGAAACAACGAATAAACAAAAGATGAACTTGCATCATTGCTCACTGGTAAACATATGTTAGTATAAATGAAAAAGAGAAAACTGGAAAAACAAAAACAAAGAAAAAAGACATACTCCCTGATCAAGTGTATGTACAATATTTCTATTCTTCATAGTCAGTGAAACTACTATTAAAGCATGTCTAGCATTTATAAAATTTTCTGATAATAATAATAAAAAGCAATAAGTTAAAATCATATACATAACAAATAAAATGATCCCATAAGCCAGTGTGGTGAGCTTCTGAAATCCAGTTTAAAAGAATGTTAAGGACCTGGCCACCTATACTTTAGTGATGTTACTTTGCAACATACAACCCCCCCCAAACACTAAATAATAAAAATGATATATCTGGTGCACTTACAACAGGTTGGTAGGCTGGGAATTTCTCTCCCAGGTAAAACATAAACAACATGAACCCAATAAAACCGAACAGTTGTTTACACATTGTGGACCATGGCACAGGGCTGGGAGACGTATCCACCCGGTTCCGGAGGTACATGTCAAAATCCCAGTGCATCTGAAAACAGAGATGGAAAAATAAATAAAATCAATTTACATTTTTTTTTAATTATTTTCTGTCATAATCAATATCAATCTTTTATAACTATTTTACTTGTTGCTTAAGTGAATTACACACTGCACAGAAACTGCAGAATGAATGCAATGAGAAAACAGAACATCTGTGCAATGAAGAAAAAATCAACACAATCTATTAAAAAGCAATGTTGTTAATGCCCATTGTTGAAATTATTATTATTTGTTTAAGTTTCTAAAAAAAAATTCAACAAAAACATTTCATAAATCAGTACGTAATAAGTTTTGAATTTGGACACACTTTTGTCATTATTATTTCTTAAAGCCTCCGTGCTTAATTCACCAAACTGATAAACAGGAAAAAAAAAAAAAAAAAAAAAAAAAAAAACACAAAACTGTCACCACATGATTTAATTAAGCAAATAGGTAAGGCACTCAAGTCGATTGAATCCCTTTATAAAAAAGTAATACAAATCTTAGACAAAAAAACACATTCATTTCATACTTGTAACATTTAAAAAAAAATGTTAATTTTTAAGCCTCCAAAATTTTAAAACCTTCAGATATGCCTGCTCTGTGTAGAAAACCCTTCATGGTCTTGCACCACCACCGCTGAAACAGTTCAGAAGGAAATCTGTGGGTGGTATGAAACTCGGGTGTGTGATAGAGGTGACTGTGAGATACCCCACAGACGAACCACCTTTGGGATGAATGTGTTATCTGTTGTAGGCGGGAAAATCTGGAACAGCCTTCCATCTACAATAAATGATTGTCTCTCATACTCTTCCTTTAAGGGAAATCTCAAGGAATGGCTTAAAAAGTCTCAAATCTGTGATCATTAATTGTTTATTGTATTAACTATTGCAGTGTTGTGCGATTTTTAATTGTTGTTGATAGTGTGTGTCGTGTAATGTTGCTTGTATCTTTTTACCGAGTCTTGCAGGGGGACTGCAAATGAGCCTTTTGGCTACAATTGGGTATATTTACATTTTAAAATGTTTATCAATGTACAATGTCCCTCTACACAAAATAAAGTGAAATAAAGTTAAATGAATTGAAGAGCATTGCATTCAAAAGTAATGTAGTGATTAATGTGTGTCTGCTGGCAGCATGGTTTCTGGAAGTCCAGATTTACCCTGTTTCAGACATATAGGCTCTTTAGTCTATTTATTGACAACAGTGAATATCACCAGCATCTCACCGGCTCTCCCCAGTTCCTCCTCAGGTCGGGATGGTCCCACTGGTACCAGGGATCCCTCTCATGCTGGGACCGATCTGGTAGTTTTGGATAGTCTCCGAATCTATAAAATGATGGTATAGAGTTAGAGAGTGAGTTTTGTTTCCGCTGCCGGTGTTCTGCCATTTTTTGCTGCTTTGCCAAAAAATGCTACCTAATGGTTTTCTACCTTTGTAGAGCTACTATTTTACTGTGTTTTACTCCTTAGCCCACTTCCTTTTACCCCCAAGTGGTCCTTGTCTCTTGCCAGGCCGTCTTTGTAAATAAGAATGTGTTCTTAATGACCTGCCTGGCTAAATAAAGGCGAATGACTGAATGAATATCAAATGTTGGAGCCAAAATACTTTGATTTATTTTGTTTTATTTATTTAAACACATTACTAAATGAAACTCAAACTGAATATGAATTGTCATTCCCCTTATGGTGACGTCATGTTTAACCTGTCAATCATTCAATCAGTCTTGGTGGGTGGTTGTCATAGAAACCATTATTACCTTCCTGGGTGGTGATTGCACTCGGGTGCGACAGGGGGAAGACAGTTTTTGAACGTGCAAGACAGACAGTGGCGTTCAGTCACAAGTTTATGTTATAAGTTTAAACAGTGGATTTATGTTCGTTTTGATTGCTGCTGCATATCAAATAAATGGATTGGCATATCCTACCTGGATCCTATGTCTGAGCTTTTGAAATTGTTTAAAGCACACATCCTAACTAAAACCAACCCAGTTGCCCTGCTGTATAGCCTATAGCAGTCTTTCCCAACCCTGGTCCTCGAGGCACCCCTATCCTGCATGTTTTAGATGTTTCCCTTCATCATCACACCTGATTCTAATTAATGGTCCTAATTAGCTTGTCATCAAGGTCTTGACACTTCTGTTGATGACACAGCCACTTGTATCACGGTGTGCTGAAGCAGGGAAACATCTAAAACATGCAGGATAGGGGTGCCTCGAGGACCAGGGTTGGGAAACACTGGCCTATAGCAGGGGTCACCAATCCTGGTCCTCGAGGGCCGGTGTCCTGCACGTTTTAGATGTTTCTCTGCTTTAACACACCTGATTCTAATTAATCATCGTCAGCAGCTTGTCATCCAGGTCTGCACAATTCTGTTAATGACAGTCACTTGTATCATGGTGCAACGAAGCAGGGAAACATCTAAAACCTGCAGGGACACCGGCCCTCGAGGACCAGGATTGGTGACCCCTGGCCTATAGGTACAGGCTTTACATCAAATAAAGCAATAGAATTGTTTTTTTTCTCTTTATCGTATAATGTTCACAAAGTGTAATGCAATTCATGTAATGGGTAGTGTATTTTGAAGGATCCAATACTCAACATCCCATATTATCAATTTTACATCGTGCAAGAAATGATGAGCGTGGTAATCAAACTTTGAAAATTGACTGTGCGCATGCGCATAACCTCAAAGTAGCATTTCTCGGCAGGTAGCAAGGATTGGCAGAAAACACCGGTAGTAGGGGTCAGTAGAGGTCAGTAGGGGTCGGTAGGGGCAGCTCACCCCATGCCCTGGTCGGGGTACGGCTCGTAGTCCTCCGCCCTGATGTTGTACTTCTTCGCAGCCGCAGCTCTCTCCTCGGGGGTCTGCGGGAACGGACCAGGCAGGCCGCCCTTTGACGCACTAGAGGCTAAAACAGCAACACATGTCAATTAACACAGTTTCTGGTTCTCAAATGAATTAAAAAAAAAAGTAAAACGTGACTCCGACTTTAATTCAAACCTGCAGCCAAGCCAAGCTAACGTTAGCATGTCAAGGTTACGTCCGCCAGAGCCTCACACTTTGACCCATGTCTTCAGAGAAATCTGTTTCTCAGATAACATTGATTGCAGTGATTAAACTAACCTGCTCTGCTTGCCGACAGAACGGCCGTAACGCCGGGACCTTTCCCCTTGACGAGGGCTCCGGCCCACCGTCGGAAACCAACACCTGCCATGTTTACTGGCTGAGACAATGGCAACTACGCATGCGCAACTCCTAAAGTACGGGGAGCTGTAAGGACCAATTGGAAACGCTTGTAAACAGCATCTGTACTTTTCCACACAGTTGTGTGAAAAAGTATTTGCCCCTTCCTGATTTCTTTTTTTTTTTTGCATGTTTGTTGCACTTAAATGTTTCAGATCATTAAACAAATTTAAATATTAGACAAAGATGACACAAGTAAACACAAAATGCAGTTTTTAAATGAAGGTTTTTTTTTATATAGGGGAAAGAAAAATCCAAACCTACATGGCCCTGTGTGAAAAAGTGATTGCCCCCTAAACCTAATAACTGGTTGGGCCACCCTTAGCAGCAACAACTGCAATCAAGCGTTTGCGATAACTGGCAACGAGTCTTTTCCAGCTGTTGAGGAAATTTGGCCTACTCATCTTTGCAGAATTGTTGTAATTCAGCCACATTGGAGGGTTTTCGAGCATGAACCGCCTTTTTAAGGTCACGCCACAGCATCTCAATGGGATTCAGGTCAGGACTTTGACTAGGCCACTCCAAAGTCTTCATTTAGTTTTTCTTAAGCCATCAGAGGTTGGACTTGCTGGTGTGTTTCGGATCATTGTCCTGCTGCAGAACCCGAGTGGCTTCAGCTTGAGGTCACAAACAGATGGCCAGACATTCTCCTTCAGGATGTTTTGGTGGACAGCAGAATTCATGGTTCCATTCACCACAGCAAGTCTTCCAGGTCCTGAAGCAGCAGAACAGCCCCAGACCATCACACTACCAGCACCATGTTTTACTGTTGGTATGATGTTCCTTTTCTGAAATGCCGTGTTACTTTTACGCCAGATGTCATGGGACATGCACCTTCCAAAAAGTTAAACTTTTGTCTCGTCAGTCCACAAAGTATTTCCCCAAAAGTCTTGGGGATTATCAAGATGTTTTCTGGCAAAACTGAGACAAGCCTTTATGTTCTTTTTGCTCAGCAGTGGTTTTCGTTTCCGACACCCGCTATGTTTACTGGCTGAGAGAATGGCAATTACGTATGCGCAACTCCCAAAGTATGGGGAGCTGTAAGGACCAATTGGAAACGCTTGTAAGCATAGACATGTATACATATATATACAGTATGTATATGTCTATGCTTGTAAATATCTTGAACTTATCAAGTGACATAATCGAATTTATTAATAATACATGTGCTAGAAACCTAGATTGCATTTCAAAAGAAATGCTGCTTAAACAGGAGCATTTAAAATACTTTAACTGTAAGAAGTGCTAAAAATGTTGTTGTAAATTTAAAGTAAGCATGCAAGATTTTTATTTTGAGGTTATTTTCTGCACTCATCTGGCAGCTGAAATCACTGGGAAAATCACAGGAGACTGAACTGAAATAAATATTTCTCCCTGAATTGCGTTTTTGCAACTTGGGGTGTCTGATATTAGTCATGTACATATGACTGATACATAGTTAGTCTGTGTACTACGGACACAACTACATAAACAGGTGTAGACAGCAGACACTGAGGTCGTCAGAGGGTGGGACTGCAGGTGAGGATGTCAGTACTGTAGGTATTCAACAGATACATATAGACATATAGAAGCAAGCACTGGGATGGCCAAAGGGTGGGACTGCAGGGCAAAAATGCAGCTCCAGAGGCTCTGGCCTGCAAATGTGTACAAAAGAGACAGAGAGGGGGCAGACCAGCACAACAAACTACGAGAACAATGGACTGTAATTATGCTTATGAGACACTTAATAACTGGACTGAGCAGTAGATAAAAAGGACGAGGGGCACCGCTCAGTGGATCATGTTATTGTCCCTCCTGCAGCAGGTCTATAGCAGCATGTCTAGGATGTAGATACGTCTAAGATGAGTCTGCTCCAGTCTTGTCCTGTAGCTGTCGTTTTGACTACTGGGCTACTACTGGGTTTGGTTTTAAAGGTGGAGGTGGTGTCAGCCTCCTTAACCCCAATTTGAAGTTGGTTCCATAGTAACGGTTCCTGAGAGCAGAAGAGTGTCCTCCAAATCTATATTTGGATACTCTAGGAACTACGAGTACACCTGCACTCTCAGAGTGGAGAGCTCTATTAGGAACGTAAGGCGCTATCAGGTCTTGCAAATATCACTGAGATATATGCAAGTAATACAATTTTGAATTGGATTCTGAGTTTTATGGGGAGCCAATGGAGGGAGGCTTACACAGGAGAGACGTGCTCTGTCTTGCTGATTCGTGTCAACACTGGAGCTGCTGCATTTTGGATCAGCTGGAGGATATTCAGGGAATTACTTGGACACATTACTTGCTCATAGCACATTGCAGATCTCTAGTCTAGAAGTTACAAACATGTGAATTAGTTTTTTTTAGCATCACTCTGAGTGAGGATGCTCCTAATCTTGGCAATATTACGGAGGTGAAAAAAAGCCTGTCATACAAACGTGATTAAGTTAGGACATCAATGAGGACAAAAGTAAAAACTTGAATATTGTTTTGTAGTGTTTTATTCATGTACTTAGCAGAGGGCACTAGCCTGTTAAAAGCAACATGAAAAGTGCTTGAGTGGCTGAAGGGAACTTGGTCTCAGAGTGAATGCACTGAAGCTCTGAGGCATGTTCATCTTCTTATCAGATCCTGCTCAGGTGCACATGTGCATTTACTAAGGGATCGTCACTCTGCCACCAGCACTACACTGAGGAAAGTTCATCAGAGAAGTTCTGCAATGTCCTTCTCCACATTCTCAATGGGGCAGTGAAGGTCATACCTGCAGCAAAGGAAGATATAGTTAGTTTTTTTTTTTTAAATAATAAGGGTCTTAACCTACTTGTGATATGTAGTTGATGAGTACACCTTTTGAAGGGTATGCCATCTGCAGTAATGAGAAATCTCTCAAAATTCCATCTAATGTCATTGACTTTGATTGGAGACCAGTAGAGCTTCTTTATGTCTCCAATAACAGGATTCACAAATGGCAGATAATCCTGTAGACAACACAAATCCACAGTAGTTCAGTGCTGCCAGCAAAAATACTATACAATAATTAATACATGTATCTCCTCGTAAAATGCAATTTACCTTCAGAAATGTGAAAAGAGGCTCTTCATTTAACCCATTCACCTCTATCTTTCCAAAGATAGGAAACTTTGGCACAAACCCACCACCTGGTCTCACATACTTCAGAATATTGAGGGCTTCATGATTCTCTTCTACAGAAAGAAAAATGTATTATATAAGTGCTGTAAACATATTGTATAACTTATGAAAAACAAAATGTGTGCATCTACATATCCGTCCTCAAATCCATATGGAAACTTGTATGTGCTGAAAGCATTGGAATCACATAGATATAGTATTTTCATTTGTTAATTTTTATATAAGTGACTGTTTTAACCTATAGCAAAATAGTGGACATTAAAAACTCAATGTTTTCATTGTAAAATGAAATTGGTTAAATATGGAAGAGCATAAAATGCTAAATTGGCCCCTGGCGTATAGTGGAGCATCATCTCCCCACATTTGTAACACACCTACCAGGTGACTGAAGACCAAACTGGTTGCAGGGGAATCCTAACACAATGAAGTTGAGGTCACCATACATTTCCATCAGTGCATTCATTCGGTGGTACTGCGAAAACAGGAGAAAAAAATCAAATACCTCAAGTAAGATGACTGAAAAGGTTATGGTTATAATCACTTGGGGCTAATGCGGAATCACCTCCTCTATTGTTGACCCTCAGAAAGTGGCAACATTCACGATGAGAAGTACTTTATCCTTGTAGCTGCTGAGTGGAATCTGCTGTCCATCCAGAGTCTCCGCAGAGAAATCATAGACTGATGTATTCGCCATGCTTGTTCTTCAGCTTGTACGTGGACTGTCGTCAGTCAGGAGTGAGCCTTCACTCAGCTATCCTGTTGATTTGTGTCATTCCCTGAAACAGAACCCCTGGGTCAGCGATTATTCAGCATGACTGACTTCATTGTTACTGTGGGCTGAGGTGAAATGGCATGGTGGCTAAATACTCCACACATGTATACCATTAACAGTAGCTGTTAAAATAGAAGCATCTATTTAGAATTTGGACATTAAATGTTCAACATCCATATGTTTGGCTCTGCAGGATAAGATACTTGTTCTGACTGCATCCTCCACTCACAAATGTAACATTAACATAAATAAGTCTAACCCCAGAAGCAAAATTCAAGTCTTACATTGTTTCTTTGACCTTTCGTTAGTTGTTTGTGACAACTGCTGCACAATTATGAAATAAAGATAGTTTATTTGGGTCCTTATACCTGTATCTAGTATTTAAAAAATATTGTAGTGTGGAATTCAGTCAGTTAGAATCATGTAAAACTATACCTGCAAGGATGATTTTATTTTACATTTTGTACATTATATTTTAGAAATATATCAGCAAAACATAAAGTGAAAAACATACAATGCAGGTGAAGAGCCATTTTTTATGTTGTGCAAGTATTTGCTTTTCCACTAGGGTGCAGTATGATTTCAGTTACTTTCTTTTTTAATGTGTATCTTTTATGGGATAGCTGTAATATGAATTTCAAAACTTTAGTCCACTCAGACCCATGAACATGGTTGTAAACTTTTCTTATTCTTCATTTGAATCAGGTGTGTTGTTACAGGGAAACACCTAAAACATGTAGGGCCGTGTTACTTGAGGACTGGAACTGAGAAACACTGCATTATAGAAACAACAAAACTACTTCGAGAAAGCATCCCTTTCTTCTCTTTCCTGCAGAGCTCACATCTTTCACAGAAAATGACAGGAGTAACAAAAAGTATGGGTAAACAAGAAACTCATATCTTTTATTACAAATGTGACAACATTACACCAGTCTAATTCGAAAGCAACAAGTTTTAAAATACTTTGTAAAAATAAAATTATATGACAAATTTAATTTCCAAAATTGATTGGCAAGGACCAAATCAAATACACAAACTCTGATAAACATTTACCAGCCACATCCATTACCAAAATACCCCAGTAACTTTAAGGGGCTCACAACAAGTATTGAGTGTTTAGTTATCACATAATTTTTAAAATAGTCTCTTTTTATACAGTGTGGGGGGGGGGGGGGGGGGGGTGGTAAATTCTATACATTTGTAAGATGCCTTATAAAAAATAAAAATAAAAAAAAAAAGAATCAAGCTGTTGGCTTCCTCATTGGGATTGGTTTGGGCACTCCTGGACCCTGAACATGAGCTGGTGGTTGTGCAGGAGCAACATTATTGTCCAAGTTCCAATAATCCACTTCTCCATACCTAAATCTGACAGAACATTTTGAACTTCAATTAAAACCACTTACACAGATACGGTTGTGCAGTGAACATTTCATTGTTTATCTGCTTCATTGAAGCTACAAGTAAATAGATAAAAAAAAGGTTCATACTCAGAAATTGGAGCTGCGGTAGATGGTAGAATCGGAGGCTAGAGGAAGAGGGGAAAACACAAATAAATCACAAAACAGCCACAAAGAAATACTAAAAACTGAACATATACACACCACTGCTAGAAGTGATGGTAATTTGCAGAAGAGGAGTATATCTCCTAAATGGCATGAAAAATGGCCCTAGCTTTATACCCCAGTTTAAGTCAACATTGTCATCTGCTATAACACTGTTGTGTTTGTCATGAAGGAGCACATTTACGCTGCTCGCACCACCAAATCTGAGCGGGCACCCAGCATATTCCCATGCTGGTAAACATTGTAAATTGTCTGCAGACTCTACTTGGTTGTTGCACCATCAACAACATTGCTATGCTCCAGACCAAGACATTTAACCATTTATCTGTCTGGTGATTGCATTTTATTATAATAATAAAAAGAAGAAATAAATCAACATTTTCACTGCAAAAAATACACTACAGAGAATATATATTTAAATTGAAACATAAATTTACCCTCTCAGGTGGGACTTGTGCTGGAAGCTGGGCTGTGGCTCTTGTTTGAACACTGCTGCTTGAGTTTGCATTTGCATTTGTAGCATTACGTGATCTGAAAATAAAAATCCATTAACACATAAAAACAACATATAAATACATACACATATCAGCACATATTTTTTAAAAAAAGAGTAAGTGCTTACTTATGGTTCCGTTTTAGACAGACATTCAAGGAATCCCTCCTGAAGACGTAAAGGAGCACCAGAATGAGAATGACAAGAAGAGGAACCACCGCCAGGAAGAAGATCAACAGGCCGTTCCTGAGGGAGTAGTCTGATACAGAGGATCAGGTGTGGATAAGGAAAATTGTTATAGATATAAATGCATTGGTTACACTGAAAAGTCAATATGTATTATTGCTGGATTGATTATATATCAGTATTGTTACTGTATATACTTAGAGTATGATATTAAAATTGTATATACTGCAACACGTGGTCCCGTGAGCTCTAAAACATGAGTTTGCTTGATCACAGTTTTAGCTGGGAGGCCTAACTGGCTGAGAAGTGAATGATGACATAGTTTCTGACCTCAGAGACCTACAGTAGCAAGGAGAAACTGATGTGCCAAGAACTTCTCATATATACAAAAAATTAGTAACACAAAGTCACATAAAATTCCAGCAATAAATGCTACAAAGTTGTTGCGGCAGAAAACAGAAAGATTAATATGAGTAACATAATGCTCTGATACAAAACACAGTTTCTCTACCTCAATAATTTAAAAGGTGACCTGAATAAAAATAAAAGGCGGTTTAATATGTCTCTTGGGTTCTCAATGTCAAGGTTTCCTACTTGACGTTGATGCTTGTAGCATTTTATTTTCTGCATAGTAGAGTATTTTATGCCCTTTTGTTGTTTTGTTATCTTGAATATAAAATCATTAAAGTTAGTTTGAACCTACCTATCTGAGCAGGACCACTGTCGATGCTGCCACCCCGTCCTGATTTGTCACAGTGGGGTGGAGCCCAACCGTTGTTACAGTGGCAGTGCCCTTGATCATTACAGAGCTGAAGAAAACACAACATTGTCAGGCTTGCTCTTATTGGTTGGTAATTAGCTGGAAAGTAAGTCTTTATTTACCCCTCTTCCATTGCAGGTGGTCTTAGCATCACAGTCCAAGTTGGGCAACAGAGCAGACGCATTCACACACTTAAAGTCCAGGCAGGTCTACAGGAGAGAACGACTTATTTATGCAACCAAAATGATTCACCTCATTCCATTTTAACATTTTCCTTCTCTCCTCTTTTGCAGTAATACTGATCAAAATACTTTTCATTCTCATGAATAAGCGTACCTTTCCTTTACCACAAGGGCTGCCGGGGTTCACGTAGGCAGGGTCGAGCACGTCTGTGCCAAGGTTGAAGTCTGCATTCACACACGTGGACCCGTCAACTATCTGGATACTGACTTGGGCACCAGGAGGGGGGTTATTCACATCCACGTTGGTGCACTGCACCTTTCCACACATTGCATTTCTGAAACACAGCCAGTTCTTCCAGTTACTTAATCTACTTGCTTCTTTCTCTGAAATTACAGTTTTCCACCGTCCATTGGTAAATTTATTACTGCCAATTGTTAGAAACCAGAGAACTTACGCCACGCTACATTTGATGTAGGCTCCACCGCTGGTGATTCCACAGTTTCCAAATAAGTTTCCTTTAGTATTTGCATACGTAAAGCAATCATCTGCTGCTTTTACTGCAGGATCTGCGCAAGGGAGAAGTTAAAGATAATATATTATCGATGAGAGAAGTGCATAAACAACTTTACAAGAGGTCGCTACATCCTGGCAGACCTTGGGAAGCACTCAATCATAATTTCTGTAACATTTAGAGTCAAAGTTATACATATGAAAGGTAAGAAAACACACAGAAATTTAGAGAACAAAAACGGGCAACAAAAACTGCATTTACCTGGTGCAAACAAATGTTTGCACTGGAAATCGTACGTCTGGCAGCGACCTTCGTAGCAGTATGCAGCATCGTTCTCACAGGGCAGCCCATCCATGATGTAGAAGTCGTCAGGGCAGGACGAACGTCCGCCATCACAATACTCAGGAAGATCACAGGTGTTGACAGACTTTCTGCATGGTGTTCCAGCAACTTTGATCTACAACGAGACCCAACCGCGTCAAACATGTGCTGCCACAATGCAAAAATGATCACCCATATTCAGTGTTGACGTGAATAAAACTCTAGCTAAAGTCCAGCGTTTTGCAGACCTGACACTTGTCGCAGCACTCTCCTTCAGCACAAGACGAGCCCCTTGTAAACTTACAGGTGGCTGCATCACAGCAATCGTTCTTGCATTCCTGTGTTTAATAAAAGAATGAAAACACTTACTCATTAAAATGGACATTAATGTAAGAATTGAACTCTACGTGCATATTTCAGATATAACACTCCTGACAGTAAATACTTTGGTCTGTAAGTTCTGTCAACTGTTGTAATTTTGCTTTTCACTTTTTAGAGTGTAACCTTAATGAAACATGCTTTACGTGTGTTATAGATACACATCATTTGTTTGGATCAGAGTAGGAAAACTGTCATCAGTTGTGATAAGAATAATTCAGGAAGGTTTATAGAAATCAGTACATGAAGTACTGAATTCTATTTGTATTTATTTTTTGTCTGTCCCACAGGGTGTACTCGACCTCTGGCGTGCCACAGTCACACTCCTCTCCTTTGTCCAGGCGTCCGTTGCCACATTCGGCAGTGCCAATCACATCTGATGGAGAGGGCTGATTTCTCAGACACACGCCTCCACCACGGATAATCAGCGTCTCAAAGTCGTTTGCACTGCACTGGCTGAACTTGGTAGAACCTCTATAAAAAAAAGAATGCGTTATACTCATTTCATATAATACTGCAAAATCAATTGCATTACCCAAGTATAAACCTGTCATTGGTGGAGAATGCTTTACCCAGCAGTTGCAGACATGATGCAGCTTTTTCCATCACAGTTGCAGCGCGTACTGTCGTGATTCATGCCCAGGTTATGGCCCATCTCATGGGCCACCACAGTTGAGATATAAGGCAAACTGTTGTCACTAAACTGTAAAAAATACAGCAGCTGACAGGTTATCTGTCCATATCTAAATATATATACCCCTCCTCCCAAAGCCAGGATCATATATCAGCATTGTGGTTAAAAAAGAAAAACAAATCAAAACAAAGTATAAAAACTACTTGGTTTAGCATTAATCCATGGAGCAGCGCAACTAAAAAAAGTGTAGAAATTAAAGGATCCATCATGAAGTTGAATAAAGCAAAATATCCATATTATTAGGCTGGGCTAATAACTTAACATTTTCCATTTCAATTATATCAAAAGGATACATGTTACAATCATTTTTTTTTAAGTGCTTTGAATCATGGATTTGGGTGTTTGAAGTGAACACACTCTCTCTTTGTTTGAGGCCATCAAAGTCTGACAATATGTCATTCAGTGAGCAGTTCAGAGTTGCATCTTATTGCGACATCGCAGACTCAGATCCAAGTGGTATTATCCATCTTTATCTTCACCTAGGGGGCAACATCTAGCTCCCTAAACTAATGAGCGCAAGGAAGTGGCAATATGTGCAGTTCCTCAAATGACCACTAGGGGATGTCACCCCCTATTGACTCTCAAAACATCCAACTTCACAGCAGAGATAATCATACTTACAGCTTAGTTTAAATAAATAAATAAATACATACACTTTTGCTCTTCATAGTTAGATTTCACATCCGTGACAACTGTACAGTAGGTACATTTTTAAGTTTCTTATCATATAAAATCACTGTAGACTTTTGGAAAAAGTCTACAGGAAATGTCTGTGGAAATGTCTATTCATAATCACTTCAGCTACTCAGGGCTTTTTATTTTTGGTGAAAACTGGGTTGGGTTGCAGTCAGCTCCTGCCAAGAGCACGTCTTCCATAGGTCTGAGAGATAGGTTACCATACTTCAGAAACCTATGGGTAACATCGAAGAGGGTTTGCTCTGCTCTTTTTATACAGTCCATGTCTCCACCCAGTTTCTCATTTTGCTGCTTTGTTCTACCTCTGAAGTTGGAATTGCAAAACTGTAACAGCAATTACAAAAGAGGCATTCCTTCTCATGAAAGGAGTAGCATGGACTTAAGATACCAACTTCACTTCCTTAAACCAGCTATTATGAATATAGTTCAAATTATTTGGTTAGAAATTATATAGTTTATAAAAAAAAGAAAGCATGTCTCTTGTATTTTGACCAAATCATGTCATAGACCTTTTGTTAAACACTCAGGGATTTGTGAAAACGTTTAACAAAGGGTCAAGATGTGTCTCCTCAAAGTAGATTTTCCTGTACACAAAAATTGCAGTTTGGAATTGACTTGTTTTGAATATTGGTATCAATCAATCAAACAGATATGCTGTCTTTTCTAAGAGATCACAGAGAAAAAAAGAATCTAAGGAATGCAAAATCCCAAAGAAAGAAGCCTTGTCATGGAGCTTTGCGAGCCATCGTTCCAGTCTAACCTGTGTGACTAGTCTTGTGCAGAACTTGTGACGAAGAGCAACACTTATTGAAACATCTATGAATAATGCAGATGGTATCAGTTTCTCTGCAATAGCTCATGCTGGCAAAGCAGCACGGTACGGGCATCAGAGGTTAAAATGAGAGTTCAACCAACCACATTGATTCCTCCTGAAGTTGCTACGGAGCAGACGGTTCCCACAAAGGCCATGCCCAGCACACCTCCGCCATACGGTCCGGGCCTACCACTGGAGAAAAGGTGGACCGAGAGATGAGCCCCAGATGTCACTTCGATTTTCAAAACGATTTAAATCATGTCAGGTTTATGCCAAACTTACACAATGAGCTGACCCATGTCGTGTCTGATTTTTGGTAACAGGGTGGCCTTCCTCCATTTAACAAACCTCCCCAACACCTCTCCTGCAGAGCCATCCACACTAAAAGGATTACTATCCTTAAAAATCTCCAGGCCAACAAGCACAACACGGATGTTCAGCTGCTTGTAGTACTGGAACAGAATGTGCAACAAGAAAACATATCAGCACAGATTAGCACATCAATATGATTAGAATTGATATTTTCTCTTTACCAACGGCATCAAATCTCACCCCATCCAGTAGATTAGCCATTTCCACCATCTCTTCTCGCACGGCTGTCTCATTTTTTTCCTTAAAATTATACTGTTAATAAAAAGTTACATAACAATGAGAAAAATGTCTTGATTATGAATTAAATGTTAACATCCTTCAGGACTTTATTCTCCAATAATATAATGGTCTATAAAAAAAATCACTTCAATGTATTAAAAAAAGCACTACAATGTTTGTAACCAACTATTAAAAAGGCAGAATATTTACACCGTTCCACCTCAGATCCTCAGATCTTTCAAGTAAATGTTAATTACATCAATTCAGAGTCTTTATGTTAACCAAAGATGGAGATTAGAAAAATAACCACTCTAGTCCTGTGAAACCTGGGCTACTAAAAAAAGAAACTATGAAGGAATCCTATTTAACAAGAAGTGAGACTGAAGAAGAAACAGAAGGAAGCTGAAATTCAAAAAAGAACACAGAGTTAGAGCTCCGTGAACTGGAATACAATTGCATGTGTGTACAAAATGTCACACATGCAATGTACATTTTCAATCATAGGCAGAAAGGTAGCTTCCATAAAATTTGGATTGCATCTAAAAAGTAGAGCACTGTTAAAAAAAAAGAGCTTCTTGACAAGAATTATATTATAATAATAAAAGCAAACCACTTGCAGCCAAATCACTGTTGTTTACAGATAAGAGGATTTGTAGACAATCACGCCTACTTACCCTCAGATTATCAACAACCAGCACCAACTCCACATAACTGGTTTGAGGTAAATTGCGTTTTCTCTGTTGGAACAAACGGTGAAGAGGGTCAGGTACAACCACATTAAAAACCCTGTTGCACTGTACGTATCCAGGTACAATGAACACGGTTGGGGTCCTTACCCTCAGCAGAGAAACCAGCGACTGGCCTGGCTCGAAGGGTTCATGACTCGGTGCTGATGCAGCCTCGCCAACGACACCACAGGTGACGGGCTCGGACTGGGAGTCCTTCAGGAGGTACAGAAGATGCTCATTAGTGGTGGAGTCCGGCACAGGCTCAAGTCCAAATGTCTCGTTTCCCAGAACGATCACACCCCTGCAGAGGAGTCGTGCAAAACACATGTATCAGTAGAGAAACGCTAGAAAATTCATGTAACGGCAGTAACATGGGACTGGAAATCTGTTGGTATTAAATGACATAGCTGACTTAATGGGAAAAAAAAAGGGATTCACTTGTTAATATTTGGCAGGTACCTCCTCACACAAAATTTAATTTTTTTGTATAGAGGATACATTCTCTCTTTTTCTAAAACAATATTGAAAAAGTATGCAAAATCTTGTGGGAAAAAATGTTAATACCAAAAACAAAGGCCGGCTATAGTTTAATCTATTTTTCAAGGTAAGAATTGGTGACCAGCGCAACTCTGTGTAGCTGATTTTCAAGAGAAAAATTCAAACCTGAGGCCAGAGCACGTGCTGAGTGCCACCACTGAACTCTCATATCCACCAACCTCTCCATGGTAATAGCAATGCACCTGGGAAAGGAGAAGTAAAATCAGGTGTCAGGGCTGACGTTCAAACCAGCCTCATCGACCAAAATGAGAACTCATGAACTCACATGTTGGCTTGGATGTGACGTCTTGTAAGAACCAGAGGCATCACGTGAATACTGAACAAACTTTGGGTGTAGGAAGTCTCTGACAGGAGGAGGAAACAAACCTAACATTTAATTTTGAATGTGTATAGGGATTCATAATACTGTCAGTGTCATGTGACTCACTGTGCATTTACCTGTTCTTTTTTAAATGAAGAAGGTGTCTTCTGTTGTTAATGTTGAGTGCATATGATACTTCATCTGCATAGTTCTAACAGTGGAAAAATAGGAAAACATTGCATAATAATCAGTAAAAATAAAATAGAATGAAATAAATAAATAATAATAATAATCATCAGGGACCAACCTCATTTGATTGTATTGGTTTTTTGATGCTCCGAGTAAACCTATGTATTACCTGAGGTTTCACAATGGAGTACTTTGACAATTTTGATATAAAACCATTAATGTCTTCTGCATGAAAAAGTAAACACAAAGGGAATAGTTAGATTAAGTAACGCCTTACCCTCCCACAGCAAACAAACTCACACAAGTAATCCAACCACATACATACCCACAAAAAAAGAAAAAAGATTGATTTGATAAAATTCAGCAAAAGCATCCTATGGCTCCAATTATGAGTTTTTAAAACATGAAAGGAGAGGATAAAGATCCAGTAGCCAAATCCAAATTAAATGTCGTTGTTGATGACGTGAGCACGAAAAGGAAATGGAACTTTTTCTCTTTTCGATCCAAACAGACTACAAAGATGTGTCTCACCTGTGTTTTCCGCCCCAAAAATACAAAACTGCCAGAGAAAAACTAATAGGATGTATTTTCTGCTCATGATTCTCGGTGAAATGTCCCAATCGTGTCACCTTTGGCGGAAGGGAAAAGCTGCCACTGATGAAGTTGTCTCGCTGGACAGGTGTGGAGGTGGGCGGGGCTAAGGGAGGTGACCTGACAAACAGCCCGGTACCTTGTTCCTTATTGTATATTATAATATTTGCTGCTGAAAATTCCAGTAATGTTGAAATTTTATTTTTGATACGTCGTTGTTTCAATTGATATTACGTCATAGCGCGAGGATAAATAAATGTGTCTTGTGCTCTTGTGTGCGCGCCTCGCGTAATTGTGCTGGTGTATTGTTGAATTCCACAACCTGCTGTGGTCAAGGCAACGACGGGGGCCGTAAAGGGTCATAAATCACATTCTGTTGATTTTATTTATTGTTTTAGAGTTGACAGATTACATTTTCAAAACATGTTTAGGAAAAAAAGTTTCGTCTAATTTCATACTGTTATAAACTTTACTTATATAGTACTATTTCTTTCTTTCTTTCTTTCTTTCTTTCTTTCTTTCTTTCTTTCTTTCTTTCTTTCTTTCTTTCTTTCTTTCTTTCTTTCTTTCTTTCTTTCGTGTATTTCAGTTGACTATGATTTTATTTAGGCCTATGTTATAACCTGATTATTATTAATCATACGTCATGTTTCCCTTCACTTTCAATTGGTATATTAATTCTACTTTTAGCTAAATATTAATATAAATACTTTTAATATTGTGAATAAAATTAAATATATGAAATTCATCAAGTTTCAAAATTTTGTCTTTACTAAAAAAATTATGTTAGGAACATGTCCTGGGTTTTTATTATGTCTTAATTTATCTGGCAAATAGAATATCAAATGCAGTTCCCCCTTTCAGTAGGAAAGGCGACTCACCTATTTGTAAAATGTATGCTGTAGGTTAGCTCACGAAACAAAAGTTTTGAGATATTCATTGTTCTTTGATTTTTCAATTATAGCAGGAGAATCAAAAGAATAATCACAGAAACAGTATTTCATGGTTGATTTGTTAGTTGTCAGCAGATGGTTTCCAAGATAATATGGATAAATTAAGATACAGCAGAATGGAAATGGTATTCTTCCAGGATTATGATAATATTTGTGCTTCACGTGATCATCACATCGCATGAAAACTAGCATTTGGTGTTTCCCCAATTTTAGAGAGAAAAAATGTACATAGTATTTTTGACGTCCTTTTTGAACTCTATTCATACGGACATGAAATGCAAGGAGTGCAACATTTTAAGAAAAATCTGCAGAAAAAGAGAAGAAAAGACGAAGAAAAAATGTGAACCTTCAGCTCTGAAGGGCAGTTCAGTGGTACGAGCATGAGCAAGCGGGTGCGAGCCTGACGTCAGGGGGCGTGTTTTCACCAAGACACGAGGCGGGGCTTCGCATAGACATATATACGTAGACGCCCCCCATCGAGTGCTGAGCATAGATCCCATGGCATAGATCCATGGTGCTGAGCCGTACGTCAACGTCGCCGCCATATTGGATGTGGCAAGACTGCGCTGTAAACTAATACAAGTAAATTGACTTATTTTCATAAAGTGTCTTTGTACAAAGAAATTTACGTTTTACGTCTCATTTATTCATTCGAACACGCAATAATATACTTTCTCAGATGGCAAAAATAAGAACTGTATTGATCCCACTTAATTCATGTTATATCAGCTATAGAGAACAAGGTAGTGCCGAAAAACAATATATATCCCCCCTCACAAAAATAAGAAAAATAGAGAAACATATTTTCTCAACAACAAAACATATTTTTACATTTTCAAGTAACAAAATAACATATTTTAATTTTTTATTTTATTGTTTGAAAAATGGTTCAAATGTTATTTTATTGTCTGAAAAATTGTTCAAATATGTTATTTTGTTATTTGAAAATGTTTTAATTTGTTTTGTTGATCTATTTTTCTCTATTTTTCTTATTGTTGTGAGGGGGGATATAAGGGGGGATATATATTGTTTTTCGGCACTACCTTGTTCTCTATAGCAGATATAACATGAATTACTCCTACGTGGGATCAATAAAGTTCTTATTTTTGCCATTTTTCAGACAATAAAATAACATTTTTTCTTGATGAGAAAATATGTTTCTCTATTTTCTTATTTTTGTGAGGGGGGATATATATTGTTTTTCGGTGCTACCTTGTTCTCTATAGCTGATATAACATGAAATACTCCTATGTGGGATCAATAAAGTTCTTATTTTTGCCATCTGAGAAAATTTAATATATTTAATTTGGTGCCTAACTGTTTCCCAAGTATATTAGTGCATGTGTGAATGAATAAATGAGACGTAAAACGTAAATTTCTTTGTAGAAAGGCGCTTTATGAAAATAAGTCAAGTCTTGCCACATCCAATATGGCGGCGACGTTGACGTATCGCAGCAGCGGACAAGAACACTCGATGCGGCGTCTACGTTTATATGTCTATGGGGCTTCGGAGGGAGCGAAATTCGCTCGGGAGCAAATTTCATCGTCACACCAAGAAACCTTAGCACCTCCTTAGTGACAGTAAATAGTACGGATGCCCGGTTTAACGTTAACAAAATATCAGCGACTGTGCCTGTGTGGTACTTTTTGACCCATATCGAAAACAGTTTCTCTATTTAAGACACGATAAAACGTCTGTTTGCCTTTCCATTTCGTGGGTGTTTCGGTTGTTTTGACAACCTGATGTGGATGTGGCCTTAAGCTAGTTAGCATTTAAGCTAGCCATTAAACTGACTGACGTCGTGAGGCTGAGATTGAATAAAATAGAAGAAAAACGAGCATTTCTGCTTTATTAGTCATGAAACACTCACTTAGATCGTGACATGTGTGTATTTTTGCGTACTCTGAGACTTAGTTTCCTTCTGAAAACACAGCTGTTAGTGAATGAAGTCTGGACAAAACCCAAAAACACGTTGTATTTGGTGTCTGCTCAAGCTGTGTTGTGAGTGCTCTTATACTGTTTTTCATGTTTAATTCGCACTTCTCGTTTGTATTTGTTGGCCATGTAACTTATAGTTGGTTATTTTGTAGAATGACTGCACTGACAGACTTTGAACAAGCAGCAAAGAGACAAAGGGTTGACATAAATATCCCGTCGCCCCTTTCATATGTCCACAGAGGTACTTCAGTTATATTGAGTTATTCTAGCAAAGTTTAGAGCAATTATGTTTGTAAAACAATGCCTGTCTTGTTCTACAGGGCCGTCTCTGTGCAGCACAGATGAGACCATAGCTCAAGAAAAGAGGGAAGGCCAAACTGAGACGAGAATGGATATAAGACCAAAGACTGGAGCAGGTGGTTTGCGAGGTGTGAAGACAAAGAGTCCTCTTCAGAAAACTGGCCCCAAGCAGCAGCAGAAGGTCAGGAGTACTCTTGATCGTTGGTTGGTCACGCCGCGCTCCAAAAGTCCAGTCCTGGCTGAAGAGTGCCAAACCCAAGATGATGTGGAAATGACGAATGATTGTGACTTTCCGGTCACTCCAGTTCAGTGTATAGGTGAAGAAAGTGAGGAAAAATCTTCTTTTTTTGACATGGATGAAGAAACTCAACTATTAACTCCGCAAGACTTTCTTACAGACAGCCCTGCATCACCCGCTTCCAAGGATTTTGCAGGAAGCAATCTTGTACACACTTTCTCTCACAGTGAAGATGGGTTCGAAAAGCAAGACGTTGAAAGCTGCTCCACAAGCATAGAGAGAACTGCCAAACAAAGAGACAAAATTACAGACTTTTTTTCAGGAGCCTCCTCACTAGGTCTACCTGTGAGAAAGGGCGGGCGGGATAAATCTCCAGAAAAACAAGAAAAGGACTCAGCATCTGCACGTGTCACATGGTTGGGGACGCCCATCACTGAGCTAAAGAGAATGCCTGAATGTGGTGCATCACTTCCTCCACTGAAGGATGTTCCTGGCAAGCACACTGTGATGATAAGGGTTTGTGGACTTCTTCCTTTCTTTTCTCTCTTTTAAAAAACAAAACAAATCACAGCAAACACATCTATCCCAGTGTAAAGTATATACTTTTAGTAGTAATATACTTAGTACTGAAGTAGTAATATACTACTTCAGTGCAGGTTCACCCAGGTTCACAGTTTCTAGAAGTTTATTAGCCCTTTATTGTTTCTCCGTCTTATTTTTCATCAGTTGTTCCACTAAACACTTCAGTGGTTATTTCTTTTTTTTTAAACATGTTTCTTTATTGGGTAATCCATGTAAATTATATTACACAATAAACATTTCTTTTAAAGGGGTTCGACATAATACCCCATTTTATATTTTACCATACACACAAAAAAAATAAAATAAAATAAAATAAAATATATATTAAAAAAAAAATAATAATAAAATAAATAAGGACACAAAACATAACAAACACCCCAAAACACACACACTGCAAAATACGTAATTATAAACAGGTCCCAAAGTAAGTACCGATTACCAATCAAACTCTGACTGAAGACAATAATAATAGGAAAAATAAAGTAATAAACTAAAATACAGGACACGCAAAACAGCTGCAACAAAAAAATTAAAAAATAAAAATAAATACATTTTTTAATTTTTTTTTTATTTTTTTATTTTTTTTTTCAGTGGTTATTTCTATTAATTATATTTAGTTAATAGTTCATGTCAAAAGGTCTTTTGATGAACATAAAGCAGATGTTTTTTTTAAGTTTCAACTAATGTCTCTTGAGATGATGTGAGTGTTTTCATTTATTCTGACTTCCATTGATAGACAGACCTGCTGAGGAGTGGGACGGTTCCAGTCCCATATCCCACTGTGTTTAGGGACGTCTGGGATGACGTCCATGTCAAGATGCCTTGCTCCAGAAGGAACTTGTTTCCAGTAGAAGACGAGGTAAGGGCTCAGGTGCTTATTGACCGGTTATTTCAAGTACAAAAAAAGCTGTAATTCTGGAGTTTGTGTTTAAGTGCTTAAGTACAAAAATGGTGTGTCAACATGTTAGCTTGCTTTTGACTTCCTACTGCCTCAGCATAATTTCACCTTGAGAATTGAATTGAATTGTACCCTCAGAAGTTATGTAACATTGGTCAGGAAAGCATCTCATTATATCCCAATCAGTTTTGGCTAAATGTCAAAATGTACAGCAATATAAGATGTTTATTCTGATGGGGGATATATTTAAAAAAAAAAAATCACACTCATGTCATTTAATTTTTCTTGTGCTCGTGCAGCAGCACCAGTATGCGCACGATTATGTGGCCTAATTGTAAGACAAGGACAAGGCAGTTTTCATAACTTTCCGTTTTTTTTCTTATAACTGTATGGTATTCACTGAACAGGTGGCTAACACAATTTTTGTTTCCACAGGAGACACAAGAACTGCAAAATAAAAGTCGTTGGGAGCTAATCAAAGAAACTCTAAACCAGAACTTTAAAAGTGTACTTGAGCTGAAGGCAAGTCATTTCAAATCTTAAGAAAAAACGTTTTTTTTAATTTAAAATTTGCAACACCTGATTGAAGATTTATTGTGCCAGTCGACGGTGTAGTTGTCGTTACCATACTCTGCCACAAGATGGCATCAAAGGTCCAGAAACTGATAGACAAGCAGCCTTGGGAATTCAGGATTGTTTTAAGGAAAATACACTAATTGTTACTGAAAATAATGATTCATTCTGATTTTGCTTAATATTCATATGTACTTTTTTTTTTTTAAACTTTTGTTACAGCAAGCATTATTGAAATATAATGCCTCAAATGCCAAAAAATGGGACTTCACAGCATTGCAGTTGTATTGCACTGAGGTAACATTTATGAATATTAATGTTTACACGTTATTGAATGCAACTGATTCATCATTTGGTGAATAAAGATTATTTTAATCATGAAAAATAATATTCGATTGGGTATATTTGAATTGATATTGGCAAATGCAGAGCTCGTCAAAGGGTATTAGGTATGTGGATTAATGAAACATTTAAGTGTTCAGTTAATTACCAAGCAGATGGTGTTATAAACAAGTGTTTGTTCTTTTCATTAATTTGGTATGAAAACAGGATTCGATGGATTTGTGAATCAGTGTTAATAGATGAGTCTGTATCTCATGGTTCCATAGGCAGAAAGTGATCGTCAAAACTACGCAGTGTCTGTAAAGTTTTCATGTAAACTGATCGTGGTTTAAACTCAACAGCTGCTAGAATGCATGGAACATTAAAGGGATATGAATGATCCTTTTTGTATATGAGAATTAATCAGGTTATAAGGGTAGCTGGAGAGGGCCTAAAAGAGAGCAACCGTCCATCTTTCACCATGTGACATCATCTATACTAATCCGCTGCATGTTCAGTGATATTTCCTATTTCACTTGGCAAAATGCAGTCAGTGCATAAATGTCAGTATTTCTATAATTTTGCAGGACATTAATGATATTTCACATTGGAGGGAAATATGGGAGTTTAGTGAGGTAATTTCTTCTTTAAAGAGAAGGTCACATTTACTAACATGTCAGAAATGAGAAATGAAACACCTGACATTACATCTCAACGAGTGCATTTCTCCATTCTTGTTGAATCAACTATGTGCTGCATGTTATAAAGAGAATGCTATTAGACCAAACGTAGACATGGTAGGAAGCTGTAGCTGCAGGCTACATGTTATCATTGCAAAATTAGATTCTGTAATACAGCAAAGTCCACTCAAAAATACTGAAATTAAAATTGGATTTGAGTGACGTCCCATGTTCAGTGTGGGTTATGCAATCTGATTTTAGAGCCATCACTGTTTTATCAGCTAAAGTAAAGATGTGTTATTGAAATTAATGATGAATAGTTTGTTCTTATGTGAACACTGGTACATTAGATCGTATTTAAATGTGTTTGCATGCTCAGCCATCCCAATGCTTATCCTCTGATACAAAGAATCTGTCTGGTTCCGCTGGATTTGTCTTTGATTTCAAGGCCTTTACCAACAGACACTGAAGAAACTGCCTCTTTACGCTGTTGGATAAGCATAGGACCAATAAGGGGAGCAAAGCATTTGATGTAGGCAGCACGACAATCAGACTAGCATGAACAAAATGGGATGCAGGTGGGGTGGGAACACCAACAATAGTCAGTTTTGCAGTGAAAAGTTGTTACTCAAGGTGTTATTATCAATTCTGCGGTCATCTTGGTTCTTTTGAATAGTGGCTCTTGGACGCTGTTGTCCGAGTCATTGCATAAACCCCGCCCCACAGCCACTACGATTGGTTCAGTACCTTTTGTACTGGAGGATATGGCGACAATGGTAGGGATTACCAGACCCATTTTATGAGAGAGAATTTTGAAAAACAAGATTTTATTCCCTTTGTCCCTCAGAGAATTTACCCACCGTGTCACTTAACTAAATAGTATGTGGAAATGCTAAGAGTTCACTTTTGTTCGGTATCTGTACTACATATTAGCATTTTGAAATATTTATAGTGTTTCTGTTTATAAGTAAAATAATAATAATAAAAAGACCTACCCAGCTCCTGTACCAGATTGCAGGAGAGGGATTTTGAGTGTCAGAAAAAAAGCCAAAGTGACTGGCATGGAGTGACGGGGCAGACATCTTCACTGAATATTCATCTCATCGCGTATTCCTTACGAATAACCGAGTAGCTGTTGACGGACAGCAGCCCAACCAGTCCTGTTACAGTTATGAGCACCAAAGTGTTTAATTTTTACATCATGGCCCAGACCTGTGGGAATATATACACGAGGGTGAGGTGTTGTGAAATATGAATGGCAGCTTTGTTATTTATTCAAATTCATACTTGCTGCCACGAGTGCGGCAGCCCCTCTCCGTGGAGTCCAGGCCGGCTCTGGCGTCTCGCCGCTCACACCTCTACATCCCCCTTGATTGCTTTGTCAGGTGTGATGTACAGACCCGTATCAGGTCATATAGACGGTTAGCTCAGCTGATTTGATGCACTGGCTTCTGCTGATTTAAAGAGCTTTCCTCATACTACCTCAGCTATATCTGCTGTCTCCCCCTGTCAACTGGTAACATTTATTACGCCCATAGGAGCAGTTTATGATGTCAGCCAGGTCATTACTTATGACAGTGTTTAGTCAGGTTTCCTTTGCCGTGATATATACGCCCTGGGTTGAATTACCAGCCAAAGCTCTCTGTCCTGGGCATAGACTGTCCTTTTTATTTCAAACACTTGGGCATTTGCATCTCTTCCAGAAAGTCTGTTTAATCAATTGGCATGTCTGTACAACCTTGATGAAACTGCTCCGTGATTGATCGTTCTGGCATTTTGTAGCCGAAACGTAGTGAACACAAGAAGCTTTTAATGCCCATTGTTTTATATAAGTTGACCCAAAGATGCCGGGTTTGTGACTTTAATATTGAGTTGAGGTAGTATTTATTTATTTTTCCTATTTTAATTAACAGGTAACACACTTGTGTGGTTGTAAGCACTGTCTCCTCGGTGCAAAGAAGTCCTTAGTTTGCATATCAGGAGAGCTGGGGATGTTTTCTCAGTGCTCTTCAAGCAGTCCAAAAAAGATGCATTTTAGGTTTAATGATGAATCCAAATTGACCAAAAGTGTTAGCGGGAACCGGCATGGTTGATTGTCTCAGTGTTGGCCCTGTGGTCTACTAACCTGTCCGCCTGACACCTGGATGGGCTCTTGTGCAACCCTGAACAGGTGAAAGCAGGGGTCACCAACCCTGGTCCTCGAGGGCCGGTGTCCTGCATGTTTTAGATGTTTCACTGCTTTAACACACCTGATTCTAATTAATCATCGTCATCAGCTTGTCATCCAGGGCTGCACAATTCTGTTAATGACACAGTCACTTGTATCATGGTGCAATGAAGCAGGGAAACGTCTAAAACCTGCAGGGACACCAGCCCTCGAGGACCAGGATTGGTGACCCCTGGGTTAAAGCATCTCAACAAAACACATGAATGACCAGTCCTGCCAGACATTTGCTGTCAACTGTCCAATAACAGAGCCCTCAGCTGTACAGTTTATACATTTTCATTGCTTGGTATACATCTGCATTCACTGTATTATAAATTGGATAAACTTCTTCTGTATTCCTTGTAATTTAAGCAGTATTTTGGTTCTGTAACTGTATGTTGTACATCACTGTTTTACCAGTTAATTTTATGTTGTCTGTCTGGAACTAATCAGATCACACAAATAATAATAATGTGACAGCCGAGTTTTGTGGCTAAGCAACAAACATAAATAGATCTCTTGCTCTCTCCAAGGTCCTGGAGCCTGATGCTGCTGAACATCTGTTTGACTCAGTGCTGCCAGACATGGTTCAATTAGCAATGAGAGCATCTGAGCTCGCCACCAAGGTAACGCTGATAACTAACCTTTTTCCACTTATTCCTCGGGCTCGAGCACCACAACAGACTGATCGCAGCGGCTACAACATGACAAATAACTATTTGATGTTTTAGTATGATGGATGGAGAGTACCAGTGTGTAGCTCACCACCCAATAAACATGCTTATGTGCATTAAATTGGTCAAACTTTCATTCAGATCTTTACGTTTCACATTTATTTGTTAATTGTTTGTCTGTGTTGGTTAATTTAGCATTCAAAGTAGCTCACACAAGTATACAAATATCAAAATATATTTGAGAAAGGAAAACACAGCATACTCATTGAATTTGAGTAACCTTCGCCATTGTTATGACAGATTTGCTGAGTTAGATGGATGTTTATTTATAAACCCATATTGGGGTTTTGTCTTGCACATGCAGGTGAATAGACCTCAATTGTGATTATAATGTCCGATTCAAATAGCACAGTGTTTCTAAAATATTGCATCTGTCCAACGTACTTCCATTTCTTGTTTGGTGACTTGGAAAAAACAAATTATTTTGACCTTCTTCAGTTGTACCTCTGTTCATCCTCTAGCCCATACCCCTCCTGAAAAGAGGCATGAACCACTCCATCACCATGTCTCAGGAGCAGGTGGCATGTCTGCTCGCCAACGCCTTCTTTTGCACCTTCCCTCGACGCAACTCCAGAAAGGCTGAGTACAGCAACTATCCAGACATCAATTTTTTCAGGTATTGTCGACGGCGTGCACGTAGTACTTTGACATGTGGAGGTTAAAATCACACAATCAGGTTCTCAAGTGAGCTGGAGTGACAACAAGCTCCATCTCCATGGGGAGTTGGTACCATCAATGCTTTTCATAGTGGTCCTTTTGTCCTCTGGTTGGATAGTAAACGTTACATTTAATTTTTCATCATCTTGGCTTAAAACTACTACATCTGGCAGAACCAGGTGTTTCAAGTGTTTTGGAGAGTCAGGTTTTTGTTTAAAGGACAGATTACTGATCAGACTGATGGAGTCAAGTGCTTATTTGTCAAGCTCATTTATGAAAGAGAAACTCAAGCAGATAGTAGAAGATTTGTAGCTAAAACCCAAATTGATTGTATTTATATATTTTAAATAAGGTTCACACTGCAGCTCAATTCAGATTTTTTGCCCATATGTGACTCCTAAAACGGATACATATTCGGTCTGTGTGGAAACAACCGCAGTCAGAACGGTAATGTCACATTTCATCCAACTTTGACGTTACAGAAGATTAGTTTTGTTTTGAAAGTCTAGAGGAGAGGCGCTGACAAATATATTCAAAAGTCTTCCCTGACATCCTGAAATTATGGATGAACACTGTCAGTGAAGGCCCTCACGTCGCAATCCCACCTCTCCTAGTTCCAACTTCGCATCCACACACACCTCTGTACGGATGTAGCAGCCACTGCTGCACAAAAGACCATCGTTAACTTTGTGCTCTCCTTTTTCTCAATCTCCTTTCCTTCATCAGCTGGGAATCATTTTTGTTGGTTCGACTGTGCAAGTACTTCCAAATTGTAAGACAAACAGGGGAAAAATCCATGTGTTAACGCCAGGCACTATTATATGTGACGTCGTCTTTTTCTATGTGCATGCGTATCACTTCAGGGGAGTGTACTGTTCATACTAAAGTGTAGTGAAGGAGGGCGCATTAAAATGATAACGTGAACAACCAAGCAAAAAATAAATAAATCAGATTTGAGCGTTAAGACCTGCAGTGTGAACATAGTCTAAGTTTGCATTTTAGGATACAATTTATTCATGGTTACATTTTGCTTTGCTATTGTCTCCCAGAATTATAAATTGATTTCTAAATCTTTATTAAGAGCCTTGAGTTTGACAAATCACTGGGTGTTTTTCATTATCCCTAAAATTGGTTCCCATATAAATTACTTTAAAGCGTCATGTCAAAGAGTCCTTCGGCAAGACACAGCCACGATTTTGTAGTGGAAAATTTTTTTGTTTGTAAATGGGGAAACATATTGTGAAGTGCTGCATAAAACTGAGATAAGGTGTCAGGTAGGTTCAAACTACTAACCATTTACCATTGGCTAGGGGGGGTATAATGTAAAATCTGCAGATCTGTGCTGGGTCATATCCCCCATATCTACTGGCATCACACTGTAATTATCAAAGTGGAAGAGGAAATTAGATTAACATTGACTCAGCAAGCCGCTTTCGACATAAAGGTTCTGTTGTAAAAATTGCAAAGCCATAATAATCTTCTAATTATTCAATTATTTAATATGGTCGTGTTTATTCTCTATTCTTGTGATTTGTTACTAAATGGCTACTATAACTCGTAGCTAGTTTATGTCAGAGACGCTTTCCCGGAGGACTACAAAAGGAATGATTGTTTCCGGGGGCCGCTTTGACAAAAAAAGAAAAATGAGTGCAGGAGTTGACTTTGATGAATGAGTTTCTCAGCCCTTAAGAGCTTTCAGTACACTGAGCTTCTGCCATTATTTCATGTCCTTCTCGTGAAATTTCTCTTTTTCTATTGTGGCATGCTAGTGGGCCGTAGGGGTCTTTACGGAGTTAGTCTGAGAGGGAGATTGTTGGGCTTAATGCTTAAAGTGCATTCAAACCTGGCCACTGCACCTCACTGCCGGCAGCTTTGTACTATTGGTGAATATGTGTGTTACGACCTTTTGCCTCCTGAGGACACTGTTGCTTAAAAGGAACACGGGAGTCCTTAATGTATCCTCAGATAGGCATCCGTGTTTCCCTTTCTCTTCCTCTTTTTGTGTGTGTGAGTGCTGTGAAATGGCATGAGATGTTGCTCTGTGATGGCAAGCCCGAGGCAACTTCGTTGGCGTAACAGTGAAGGAGCTCCTACATAATCGGCTAGTGACTGAAAAGGAAGCTGAGTGAGAGATGAACTAATTCACGTCAAAAGTTAAAGCATGACTGAACTCACATGGCTGGAATGGAGGTCATGTGTCTTTACAGCACCGGTTATTTTTTTTATTTCTTTTAATCATCCTAGCTTTAGTTTGTCATTTTTGAGGTTCTACTACTAGTTTAAAAAGACATTTTTTTTATTATGAGGGAGCTTAATATGTCGTGTATATATTAACAATGACTGAACAAAATCCACAATTTTTCTCTGCTCTCAGGCTGTTTGAGGGTTCCTCTTCAAGGAAGATCGAAAAGCTGAAAACGTTGATGTGCTACTTTAGAAGTGTCACTGAGCAAAGTAGGTGGTGAGATTTAAAAAAAAAAATCTAAAAAATAGTGTAAGGAGGTTATTTTAAAATAAGATAAACAAGACATTTGTAACATCTGTTTGTCCCTCAGACCCGGCTGGACTTGTAACATTCACTCGGAAAGGGTTGGATAAAGTGCCCAATTGGAGAAGGTTCAGTATTTTTGTTACTATTGCAGGAAAATTAGTCTATTTATCCAATTCACACATTCTTGTATTAAGCTGAATTCATAGATTTGGCTGTGGACAAAACAAAAACAAAAAACAACAAAAAACGAATCTTTGTCTTTCAGCTCACAGACGCCGTTCACAAAACTCCACATTACATGTGAAGGCACCATAGAAGATGACGGGTATGGCATGCTTCAGGTAAGATGCAGCAGGCCACTGGGAATGCAGATTTGTACAAAGTAGGGCTGGGCGATATGGACCAAAAGTCATATCTCGATTTTTTTTCTAGCTGAATGGCGATACTCGATATATATCGATATTTTTTTTGTGACATAATTGGGGTTTCCCCCAAAGCATTATAGCATAGCATCTCTGTTAGCTTCATTTTTTCTGAGGCAAACCCTTAAAAAAACAAGTCGGTTTTAATACAAAGCCTCGTGCCAAATGTCACACAGGTTCCTTTATTAACAGAGGTCTGCACAATATCAAAATGTATAAAACAAATGACATAAAAATAAACTGCCTGCATATATAGAATAAAAATGCTTCTTTAATAAAATAAAACAAATATCCCTTTCCTGCATAACAATTCAATTAAAATACACTGTGCAATTAATACTATGTAGACAGTAACAGGCAGACTTTTCCACTGAGGTTGACAGTTGTGCAAATAACAAAACATTTGTGCAAATCTCATTTAAGTCAATTTGTCACAAAATAAGCTATATCAAAATCATAACTTTTTTTTTTTTTTTTTTTTGATATAAACGATATTGTCTCGTACCATATCGCGTTTGAAAATATATCGATATATATTAAAATTTCGATATATCGCCCAGCCCTAGTACAAAGACAACGTGTTAGTGATGTAGAGGAACTTGAACTTGCAGAAATGTCTGCAGCTCAAAGGAGGTGCGTGAAGTCCACACTCTCCTTCTGTTGTAGTCAGCCACTGTGCCATATCATTCTGGAGTCTTCCACCCAGAATGCTTACGACTGCTGAAAAGGCCTTTGAGGGAGCGTGTGACACATTGGTGGGGGGTGCGTTGGGACTGGGGTCGAGGCCTCTGGGCCTCCTTTGCTCCTCGCGTCGGCCTTGCTTCCTGTACAGTGTCAGGATGGCCCGCTCCATCTTTCACCTTTTGTTTGCCTCAAGTTGCCACAAACTGACAGTTGATGTGCACACATGACCAGCTCCTGGGGCACGCCGCAGCTCCGATTGATGGACGCTCTGCTGGGGTGGGGGTGAGGGGCTGACGGCTTGTCAAAGCACACTTTGGAGGCTGGCTCGCTGTCCCAGCGTTGAGTGACCAGTTTGCGGAGATCTGCTCTCGGACTGCTGCTAAACCCTTTCTGGGGATACGAAGGGTTTAGTCCGGGGTAACTGAAGGCCAATGAGCAACAACTGTCAGGCCTGAAAATGTAAGATATATGTTCCACTTGGCTGCTTTTATAACGCACTGATCAACTATCTTCCCAAGAGAAAACAACAAAATACATATTTTTCTTTTGAATTATAGAATAATGATAATAAAATTGAAAATCAGTTTAGCAGCTTGTTGTGACCGGAGGGAAGGTTTGCTGTGGTCTTCAGGGCAGCTTTCTTTATGTGAGATTTTCTTGTTGCAGTCGCACCCAAGTGCTGCTGCCGGGGAGATCTCGGGGCTCATTTTGGCGTGGCTGACAGATGTCTGAGTAGTGCCAGCACCTCGAGCCACCTTCCCAATCACCTTGTCACAGATTCTGTCACTAGTAAAATAAAAAGGCCAACAATGTGGGGGCTTCTTTCGTCCAAGCTTTTACCCCCGTAAAAAGGAAAACTTGAAATGTGTTTCTTTTTCTTAATAAGAATATGGTCATATGTCTAGAAATGCATTGATAATTCCATCAAGTTCCCTTCATCATCAACCATCTGTCTTCATCTGCAGGTGGATTTTGCCAACAAGTTTGTGGGAGGAGGGGTCACCGGTTCTGGTCTCGTTCAAGAGGAAATACGTTTTCTAATCAACCCTGAGCTCATTGTTTCTCGTCTCTTCACTGAAGCCCTGGATCATAATGAATGTCTGATTATCACAGGTTAGTAATAACACATTGTTTTCCACCTTGTTAAAGGAGCATGAGGCTCCTTTTAAGAAATGAGACTCTCTAGCGCCACCCTTCACCACGATGGCCGTCGGGGGTACTGCAGCCAACAGTGAAGCCGGCACAGGAGAACGGGGAGAACGCACATGCAGCGTCATGTGACGTCACATCCGCAGGACAGCGCGGGAAATTCGGCCCCACAATTGCAGCACATTTTGCAGCACACAGCCTGTTCAAGGCAACGGAGAGATACACTAGAGGGCTCATTCTTTTTGGTTTGGAAAGCTTCATCTGACATTATTACTAGAAAACTTAAAACGTATACGAATTTTTTTCATAAATCCTGCCTCAATCCTGCCTCATGCTCCTTTAAATAATTTCCTCCACCAAGGGAATACTGCTGTTCAGTAATTAATGCTTTAGTCTTTTGATTCAAATCAGGTGTCCAATGCCCTGGATTTACACCTGTCGCATCCTATAATTTAACCGAAAGAAATGATGTTCCCCTCTAGTCAAACACAGCATGAAGCACAGCTTTAATTTACCCCCTTTCTGACTCGGCAAGACTCTAAAGGATGTTTGTGGTGGTTGCTGAGTTTCCTCTGTCTGTCCTTGTCAAAATAGTTGCTTCTGATTGGCTGCGAGGGGTAGAGTCTGAAGATTGAGACAAGACTGCCCTGATTGCTCCGTTGGGTCCTTTTATAGAATAATTCCTGCTGACTATACTTTACTATCGAATGTTTACAACAAATAAGGCTGTGAGAGTCAGTAAGACTCAGCACCAAGAGCTAGACTTGGGAGGTCCCTGCAGGAGGCTGATGGCACCTTCCTGTTTTTTCAATCTGTTTTTTTTTTTTATCTGTCTGGTGTTGCAGCACTTTGATTGGGTTTGATGAAAAGGTTAGACAAACAAGTGTCATATGGTGTAAGATGGTCAAAACAAAGCAAAGCTGACAGAAGCACACTTCCTATAAACCTATGTTGTGGTTCTACAGCTGGGTTTTTAGACATTTGTAGACAAGCATTTTTTGTTTAAGCTCATTGTGTAGATTTTGGGGCTTTTAAACTTCTTTAGTTTGAGTAACTGTAGTTAGTTTAGATGGTAAAACCATCTAAAGTTGTCTGCCACCAAACAGCAGTTTTGATATAGCCTATACTTAGCTTTCTTATAAAAAAGAAATCCCCTGGTTATACAATTTAGAAGTTCAAACATTTTATAAAAAGTAGAATATATAGAAATAGGAAACGAGGCATTCTAGACATTGTCCTTTGAATTACCAATCATACTGCATTTTTTCCATCTTGGGAAGTCACCTTCAGACTTCTCGGTTGGCATGTCTCTGGTGCCTCCTCTTACACCACTTAACTTTATTATATAGGCCCCAAATTAATTAGAGCTGGAAGACCTGCCCAAGACCTGCTCCACTAATGGACCCTCCCATTCCATCATCTTTATTAAACCTGGCCTGTATCTCTTGTAAAAGTCCGGGCCATCGTTGCACTGCGGCCGTTCACTAAATCACATTCCCTCGTGAGTGGTCTTGGCAAACAGTAAGGAATCTAATGGATTGTACCTCTGCAGTAAAATTTGCAAAAGTGCCCCGGCTAATTGAATTTTCCCCTGATTGCTAGATATCTCAGTGCCATTGAGGCGGTCAAAAGTAAAAATAGCACCAAGGAGAAGTTATACACGTCTCTGCTGGCAGTACTGACAAGAAAATGCAGTTTATCCTTGATATAAGCAGGACAAACGACTTTATGTTGGAAAGCAATGTTCAAAAGACTCAATGGCAGGATTATACTTTGATTACCATTGCTGTTACATTCATACCCTGAAAATAATATACACAGTGTTAACACTTCAATCCACTTGCCCAGTTCTGCATTGACCAAGGAAATGAGATGCGGTTCTGGCATTTCAGCATGTGGTCCACCACAAATGGGAGACTTGTTGTTATCATCTATTTGCACATGAATAGAACAACCTTTAGGACATTGTGAGTTATATAATTCTTTACGATTTAGAAATGGCTGGAACAACAAGACACCTCCGTCCTGAGCCAGTCAAATTATTTTAAAGGACATTTAGGTCGCATGAATATCAGAAGAATATTTTATTCTGTTCCTGAGGAATGCTGCTTTCACATGCAAACCTGGTGGTTCGTACAGTTTTGATGCTGAAAAGCCAATCAATGTCAGGTTTACGTGAAGTTAACACAAGGCCATGTAGTATATTGACAGTAGTATTATTTCACTGTTGAGCTTTTGTATCTAATTGAAAAACATCGGAAAAATATTGTGAACTCACTTGGACGTACTTAGATTGGGAACTTTTTTGTCTGTTTTTGTCCAGATATTTTCCAGTAATTGTGCTTTTAGCATTAGAGCTTTCTCTGGAAAGCTCTTTTCTATGTGCTAATAGCGTAAGAGCTTCCTATGAAACTTATTTCATTATTAATTCAGCTACTTATGTGGGTGCAAAAAACTGTTGTCAGCAGCATAATTGTGAACAGCTTTTACTCAGTGTCTGCCTCTCATTGAATGTCTATGAATGTTACAGTAATACTGCATTAACTGTAAACTGATAAACTACAGTGTAAAATGAAACTTTAGCCATTCTCCCACTGAGTAGTATAGCTCAGTGTGGGTCAGTAGGAAATTACTTTAATTCCCTTTCCAAAGGACAAAAGGAGGAGCTTCTTTTATTTCATTTCACATCATAGATTGCTATGCACAGTTTATCATCGTAAATGTTTAATAATTTTTATTTGTGTGCCTGCGACTTGTTTGGGACAATTCATTTTATTTGTATGCATCGTTTGCTGTTCACTTGTTTTTGGATCTTTGGTATATTGACGCATTAATGCCAAAATAGTGTTCCAGCATAATGTATGGAATTAGTATTATTGACATGCAATTATTATGCATATTGATGCATTATTATTTTATTTGCCTTTTAGTTTTGAATCAAAAACACAGCTGAAAGGTTTAACCGATCCTCCTGTCTGTTAGGAACGCAGCAGTATAGTAAATACACGGGCTACTCTCAGACGTACGAGTGGGATGGCAGCCACCAGGACGGGACTCCAAGGTATTTATTGTATCTATAAGCGTCTAAGACCATAGTCTTTTTTAAGCTTAAAACATGATGAACATCAGCTTTTTGCCATTCATCGCCACTCTTCCTAAACTATCTGAACTATTTCTGTTGCAGTTCAATATTAATCATGTTTGTTTTGCCGAAAACTTGCACAATATTCCTACATGTTGTCATGTTTTGTCAGATTTATGGAGTTATTATTGTGTAGTTAACCTTCTCTGATTTACATATTAGTAAAATTAATTATTATCCCAGTTGACCTGAACTCACTCACTGTAGTGAAACAGTTCAAAACAATACATATACATTTTTAATATAGATTTTGTGTTCAGTGATGGCTGGCAGAGAAGATGCACTGAGATTGTGGCCATTGATGCACTTCAGTTCAGGAACTTTCTTGAACAGTTTCATCCAGACAAAATCAACAGAGAACTTAACAAGGTATTTCTTTTTCTTTAATTACATATGTACTTTAAGGTTGTTTCTCAATTTTTTTATTATTTATGTTTACCTCCTCTGTCCATGTGAGTGCTGCATTGCATATTTTGCTCTTGTCATTAACACTGAAGAACAAAATCAAATGTTTTTCTTCAAAAATGTCTCATTGAATGCTTGTAAATGTAACATCTCTGGTGTTTCACTTAAAGTCTAGTTGACTAAATTTTATTGTTTTAGTAACAATCCAGTTGGTTGCTAATGGAAAACACTCCTATCACAAATGCTGGCTTAGATAATATTGACCCATGTTTACTTTTATTGAGTAAATATATGAATTATATATAAATGTCAAATGCACTAATACATTGTGTTTATCAAAAGAATGCATAATTACAGTGTTCATTATGCACAGAATGCAGGGTAATTAATAACGGTTATAACATTTACAGCCTATTTTTAGGCAGCAGTTCTACCATATGTATAATTTGACTGGAGTGGTAATGTGTATTTGTAAAGGAAAATCAAGATGTTGATGCTGTCAGGTCTGCTGTCAGGATGCATGGAGGAGTTTGACAGTTCTGACAAGGCTGTGAAGAATGCACCAACACACAGATCAATCCCATTTCGAATATTGTTCAATTGACTGTCATATCTGCCCTTTCACAACAAGAATTTATGACCGGTCACAAGGAGGATGGGCTCTTACAATTTGTTTTCTCTTTGCATTTTATTACTTACGTGAAAATGAATGTCCAGAGCCACTTCAGGGCTTTCATACAACAACCTTTTGAAATAATTTGTCATGTGGGTTACAGCATGGAAAGTCTCATATTATGTTAAAATACGTGCAGTTTTCAGGGTAATTTACTAGGTTAATTGCTTGATTAATTGCTAATTGCTTGTTAATTGCATCATCAGTTTTGTAACAATTACAACCAAACACATTCTTTGGAAATGCAGGTGCAGCCAAGCAACAAATCCTTCAGTATGATGATTATGCAAACATGATAACAATTGTCTCTATTATTGATTACATAATAAACTAACAGTAGTTTTGCAGTCCTTAAGGCATTAACTTTTGTTTTCTTTATTTAACTAGTCACTGGTCAGTTTCTACACTTTCACGGTTTGTTCAGATCATTAACTAGTAGATGATGCCTCATATTATTAAAGCAAAACATTTCAGCATAAAAGTAATACAAATATAGCTGGGAAACCTTTGCTGTTTTTCCCTCTGTGTCAAGTCTTTTATTACTGAGATTGAATAGATTTTTATGTTGAAAAGTGTTTGTTTTAAGGTGGAAAACAATTAATAGAATACAAGAGGAATCCTCTTTAATATGTAGGACCAAGACTGACATATTTAAAAATAAAAGCAGAAATATATATATATTTTTTGTTTTTCCTTATACGTGCATTCATTGTTTTTACATTCCCTCGTCTCCTCTTTTCACTTCACCTTATGCAGTTCTGCCTCATTATGCAAGTGAGGAGGGCTGCCCTTCTTGGTGCAGCTCCTCTACTACTGGTCAATAAACAGGAAGAAGCAGGATCGGGCCAAAATTAGGACTATTGCGCAACCGGCGGTGTCCACATCCTTGTTGCAGGAGGCTATATTCAATACAAAGCTGGCTATTGATCTGATTACTGATAGGCCTGCACTGATAACTGAGTGGCCGGCGCTGGCAACTGAGAAGGCGACTGCTCGCGTTACTCGGCCGGTAATTTTGGTGTCAAACCCAGCAACTCATTGGCTCGCCCACTGTCCCTGACGTATGTTAGAGGCCGACTACTAGCATACCTAGGCTGGTAGCCCACTGGATTAGACACATCCTCGACTATCTTTAAGTTTGGATGGCCTGGGGATTCATTGCGAGAAGCTGGCAGCGATTGTGCCAAAGCTGACGATGGCCCACAGGATCGAAAGTAAAAAAAGAATAAAAACTAATTCTTTAAATTAAGTGTTTCTTGCACTTACAAACAGGGGGAATGTAAAAACAACAAATGCATGTATAAGGAAGAGGAAAAACAAAATATGTATATATCTTCTTTTATTTTTAATTATGTCAGTTTTGGTCCTCCATATTTTAAAGAATGTTTTGTATGAAAGTGATTTTAAATAAAATATTCTAAGGGACTTAATCAGTCTACTTCATAAAATGATTTTTTACATCTAAATATTTTGCATATTAAGTGCAAACTTATTTATATATTATGAATGTATATATCAGTTTTATTTTGCAATTTGTGCTAGACTTAAAGTGCTTTCATAGATAACTGTAAAAGTTTGTTATTAAATAAGAGTAGAAAATATCACTATAAGATATCACTTATACTTTTAATCAGTGGATTTTAGAAAGGAAATATTGTCATTTTTTTAGCCACTCTAACAACAATTAATTACAGCTACTACTTTTTGCTGCAGCTCATAAAGATGATGATTCATATATGTAATGTGTCTTACGCTCATTATTTATTGTCTGTGAGATGTTTACTTAAGAACTGACGGGCAATAACTTCAGACTCCAAACTAATATGCTCTTTTCATTGTGCTTCATTCACGTAAATTTAGGCGTACTGTGGCTTTTCTCAGCCTCAGCTGGAAAGTGGAAACCTCGCAGCAGTGGCGACAGGAAACTGGGGATGTGGGGTTTTCGGAGGTGACGCACGTCTCAAGGGTAAGCACTAACTTAACACTGACGTCAGCAGATTTCGAGGGGGGAAAGGGCCCAGATCATCGTTGTGCTTGTGGAGTCTAATTGGCCTTTTTTTTTCCTGGATTTAACAGAATACATTACACATTGAAAAGCTGCAGCAGATCCGTATGGTGATCCATTTGTCTCCTGGCAATACGTTCATTTATGTAAGGCCTATTTGTTGCCTTCCTCCTATTGATCAAACGACAAAGTTAATATGTTGCATTAATAGTGAAATTGATCGCCCGCTTGAGGCCATCAATCTGCTGCAGCTTCGTGTTTGTACCTTGTATCAATGTCTGAGAAGGGAGCTTCAAGAGATTTTTTAAAAATTCCTGTAATGGCTCTGCTTCTTGTTTTCTATATGACTTGGAACCCTTGTTCTTATGAAGTACATAAGATCAGTGCATATTTTTCAATTAGCAAGACTAAGGTACAGGCCTAATGTCTGGTTAATAACATGCCTCTGGGGAAGAGATTCATAATTCAGATGCCGTGCTCTGCCTTGGTTAACCTTCTGCAGCGCCACATAGCCGCATATTTTTTAATTGCCACATAATTTTAGTGAAATTCAGCTGAGACTAAACACTACGGAGAAACTGCTGCAATATAGATGTATTCAGCTTAGCTGTCTTTATAAAATGTTGATTCAGTTTTGCTCATTGCCTTGGCAGTGTCCCAACTTTAATTAATCAACAGACATATTTCCAGTCTCTTAAAATATTCACAGCTCTCCGGGGCCAGTCCTGGCTTTCCTTTGTAACTGATCCCCAGTTCTCAGTGGGAGTGAGACCTATTCCCCCGACTGCTTACCTTTCAATGTACAGGCCACAGAACTGATGCTGCTCAGTTTTACAGGGAACAGCAGCTACTAAACCATGTTTCAAATCTTAGTTTGTGTCATTTTTGTTTGATTTTTACAGACAACAAAAATATGTGAATAGACATCAAAAAGACTTTAGTTTTCTGTTTATTTTAAAGTCGGTGGATATCGTTGATAAAAGCAATGGTTAGTTCCGTGCAGTGCAATGAAACATATTTTGTGCCACTGTCACTGGAGACGTTTAACACAGGCTTCTTCTCCTCCAGCTCTGCTCCAGATGTTGGCAGCTGCTGAGGCGGGCCGAGATGTCGCTTATTTCACCTTTGGTGACAGCCAGCTCATGACAGATGTCCACAACATGCACTCATTTCTAACTCAGAGGAACATCAGTGTTGGTAAGGCGAACAGACATCCTGCCCAAATGCTTTTTTTTATTCCCTTCTCCCTCGTTTTCCTTTTTTTTCTGTGTTTGTGCCTTTAGGTTTTTTTCCATTTTGTGTTTCAGATTATTTTTCTCATGATTTTTCTTGATAATGACATGATGTTATAAAACAATTGTGGGGGTAATTAATTAGTGATACTGAAAGCTGCATTTGTCTTGTTGGGGTATCAGTCAGATAATGTGACTGGGACATGTACAGTAAACGGTCTCCTTGCCTCCGTCTCAGGGGAGGTGTATGATCTGCTGGGAGAGTACTACAGCTCCGTGTGCAAGAGCTGCCTGTCTCGCCGCCCTGACGTCAGCCTTTACTCCTTCATCCACCAACAGGTCGGCACCTCCCCGGTGCCCGAGGACTCCAACAGGGGTTCAGCCAGACAACACACACCCACAGGTTGCCCTTAAGGTCATGACGCTGATGAGTCAATGTGATTTTTCCTTAGAAAGTTCAGCATTTGAGAAATTGAAATATTGTCAGACTGCCGTTTAAAATCTAGCAGTGGGTACACCGAAATATGGTCCTGACACCGGACCACAGAGAAGCTGTTTTCATGGATTCTTTTCCAGAAGATGAGCAGCTGAGGGTGGTTAGTTATGACCCTGTCTGGCGCTGCAGCTGGTAATACGGCAGTAGATTGAGCTCCAATGCAGAGCAATTGTGATTTTAATGGTGAAGCAAAGGTTGCCATCCATCTTCTCAGTTTGTCATGCTACCTTTTTTTATGTACACCCACACAAATCCAGCCTAATTGAGTTTTTTGCTGGAAAAGATGTTAAAAGGGGAAAAAAATAATAAGAACAATGATGTTTGGATAGCTTGGAGCGGTCTCAGGAAAGTGTTTTTTAAAGAGCAGCATGGCTCTTTGGGAAATAATCTCCTGGCATGCATTTATATGGTTGAAATCATTGGTTTTAATTGCATTATTGATACAATTGTTAAGGTTATTTCATGAATGTAATTGCACTAAATTTAATTTGTGTTTATATTATGCTTCTTACCTCAGTTTAAAACTCTTTTTTGACTCATTCATTGTGATAGAGCTACATAAGAATGAAATGTAGATTTATCTAACAGATTTTGTTTGCAGTTGAAATAAAATGAATTTTAAGAAAATGTAATATTTCAGATTTTAATCGTGTGCATACTTTTCTCAGCCACTATTCATCAGTCAAAAGGAGCCACAAATGTTAGAGACGCGTCTCTGAAGAGTCCGAATGAGGGCTTCATGTCTCACTGATGTCACAGGAAACATGATTTTCTCCACTACATTTCCGTTAATCTTTCCTCAGCTTTTGTCTCACACTTCCACCTGCAGTTTAATAAGGTCAGACCTTTTATATAAACTGTAAATGACACCTCATTAGGTAAAGAGTAGATCACAGAACCTCCAGTGAGATGTGAGAGTCTCACAGTGATCTCCAGATGAAATCCCTGTCAGACTGAGAGCAGAAGCCTGGTGATAGAAGTGTTGGGCTAAAGCAAATAGATTTTTGTAAACACAGGTCATGTGATAAATGAAAGAGAGGTACACCTTTGTTTGATGGTGGTTTTAGACCCAATACTTTGCATTACAAATATACATTGTTTGTTTTTCTTATTGCGTGATTATCTGCATATTATGAGACTTTGTTTCAATTTACTGATTACCCATCTAAAAGAAAAAGTGAAATATCTAGCTGAATGGACTCCTGGGAGCCTGGAAGTGAACGAGGTGAAGCTCGGTGTCAGAGCTGGGTGCTGTCTGCCTCCGTGGGATCAGGACCTCAAGAGGGGGGTCTCTCTTTGTAGCTTGCTGCGTTCAAAAAGAGCCTTTGGTGGCATCTCTCCCGAGGGGGTCACCATAGACACACGGGGGCATCCTACGGGACTGATCCCTCCACAGGGAGACGTGTGTTTTTGACCTTTAGGTTGCCACGAAGTCGAGAACATGCTCTGCTTTGTTTTTCAAACACGTGTAGTGTAGTTTCAGCCAGGAAACATTATGTAAATAATCCAACTTGTAAATCTTGTGTGAGAGCTTTTTCTTATTTAAAAATACTAGCAGAAAAAAATTAAACTTTAGTAGTATTGGGACATATTATGGCTATAAAGAATCCTGATCCATCAGGAAGTGAAGGTCCACTCAGACTTTATTGACAATGTGGTAATGCTTGAATCTAATTCACGAGAACAACTGTACTCATTTTATGAGGTGGGAAATTTATACAAGGCAAAATTACACATGGTTGTTTCTCAACTTTATGTACATGCATTTAAAAATAAATAAATAATAACACTGCATTGTATGAGTGATGGGTGGGATTCCGTCTGTAAGGAGCTGAAGCCACACCACGGTGCTCAGAGCACCACTCACTAACTCAAAAAGGGGGAGTCCACATTTGTTGGACATTTAAAGGATGGGTTTATACAGGACCACTGTGGTAGAGTAACGTGGCCGGCTAGACCAGGGGTCGGCAACCCGCGGCTCTAGAGCCGCATGCGGCTCTTTAGTGCCACCCTAGTGGCTCCCTGGAGCTTTTTCAAAAATGTTTGACCTTTTTTTCCTTTTTTTTTTTTCTCTTAATTTTCTTCTTTTTTTTTTTTTTTTTTCTTTTTTTCCTTTTTTTCCTCTTTTTTCTTCCTTTTTCATTTTCCTTTTTAATCTCGACATTTCGACTTTTTCCTCGAAATTTTGACTTTTTCCTCGACATTTCCACTTTTTCCTCGACATTTCCACTTTTTCCTCGACATTTCCACTTTTTTCTCGACATTTCCACTTTTTTCCCGAGATTGTACTTCAACATTAATCTCGACATTTCGACTTTTTTCTCGAAATTTCCACTTTTTTCTTGACATTTCGACTTTTTCCTTGACATTTTGACTATTTCCTGGACATTTCTACTTTTTTCTTGAAATTTTGACTTTTTTCTCGACATTTTGCCTTTCGCCATTTGCCTTTTTTCTAAGGCTTATACAAGACCTTTCATTTTTTACGGCTCCAGACATATTTGTTTTTTGTGTTTTTGGTCCAATATGGCTCTTTCAACATTTTGGGTTGCCGACCCCTGGTCTAGACGCTGTGGTTTCCTGACAAGAGAGCACTTGATATGTTTAAACCTGTTGGCAAGGATGTTAATAAGACATGCCAGGCAGTTCAGCTGTAACTGTAGACCAGAAAATTATATTTGACCTCTTTAAACATCTCGTAATTTGATTGTTTTTTGGTTTGTTGCCGTCTAACTACGACAGCACAGATAGGGGCTACTTAATTTATGAAGCCCTTCTTTTTTGATCATTAGTGGAAACTCCACATAGAAGAGGGTTCTCTTGGCTTCAGATGTAACGCCATGTGAATATTGATATGTTTACTGAACGAGGCGCGGCCCCTTTTTTGCTTGTTAATTTTGATTATTCTTCCGTTTTCCTCTCCGTGACAGAATCTCATGGAAGAAAGACAAGTTTTGCAAAATATACCTGAGGCATCGGAGTTCTTGTGGGATGCAAATTATTCTAATCTTAGAATATTATTCATATGTTTATGTAAAACTATTAATACTAGCAGAGATGATTCATATGGAAAATCAGTTTCTGCAAACGTAAAAGTGGACAACTAAACTATCTCGGATCCCTAAATTAAATTATCTTCACCTATTTAGCAGCAGAGCAGCCTAATCTGTCTTTGTTTGATTCTTCAGGAGATTTTGAAACCTTTGTTACAGATTGTTACATGGGTCTCTTGTTTAAAAATTAAAAAGGAAATCTTACACATCAAAGAGTTCCTGCAAGGATGATTAGATTCCCAGACAACTCCCATTCATCTTTCTAGTGTCATTTTCAAAGGGATTTATTAGGAGATGTTTTTTTGGCAAAGCCCATAGAACAGGTGCATCTTGTTACAGCAGCTGTCATATTGCAGCAGACAAGCTTAAAGGTGAATAATTATTTTTTTATTATTGGTGACACATGAAACTGGTTAAACCATAAAGTTCAAAATGCTTGAATATTTGTTATAAAGGTTAGATGAAATATATATTTTTGTCATTAATGTTTATAAGACACTCGGATGCTCGCTTAGTCGTGTTTTTGAGATGTTAACATTGCTCTTCTGTTAAATCAAATTTCTATCACAATTTGTAGATGAGCAGCCTCTGTGTTTCTGCTTGAACTCAGCATGACCTAAATGCTTCACCACTTCCTCTGTGTCCTGTGTGGTGCCTCGGTAGAAGCAAAACCACATCCATTTGATGATAATTGTGTCTCTCCTCCGGCTCCAACCTTGCTGAGATGGTTCCTCCTCCAAGGGCAGTTCCTTAGCTGCTCCAGGAATTCTGCTTGCACCGTCTTTTATTTGGGCAAAGCGGCCTCAAGTCAAAAATGCTCTTTAAAGACGGGGGTGCATCAGAGGAGGTGGGGGTAATGTATAAATCCATGACAACAGCAATTATTTATCAGTGACAGCTTTCTGTGGCCGTTTTAGCTCAAATGTTTCCACTGCCATTGATCCACAAGAAAAATCCATTTTATGTGAAAGCTGTAGCTTTTAACCAAACCTAAGTGCATGCTCTCTAAGATCAGGGTTTGAGTGAGTGAAGTTATTTTTGCTCCTAGTGTTGTTGGATTGCCTATCTATCATTGGAGTGTCGCGTGATTGATACAGACTCGGTCTTACGTGAAAGATGAAGCAAGGCTGTCTCTGCTGCACTCGGGGGAGAAGTTCTCGCCACAACTTAATGCAAAAGTTTGGGCACCCTATTGTTCATAGTTTGAAACACATCAACTGATATTTAAAAGGCTAATAATTAAATAAATGAATAAAAAACTAAATAAAACAAACATTGTAAAAAAAAAATGTGTGCATCTTTGTCTTGTGCAATGTGAGAGTGGGGAAAAAAACACTTGGGCAACTTAGTGAAAGTAAAGCTCTCGTAACATTCACCCAGTTCCCAAAAGCTAAGAAACATGTTGGGACTACAGTATGTTACTTTTGATTAACAAGGCACACAATACCCTTTACTTTACAGAGGCATAAGAAATAAAATTAATGTATGTATTTTTTTACATTAACACCTGTTGATTGCAATTCACATTAGATTTTTATCATTATTTGTAGCATTCTGTGAATTTCTTATATTCTGATTATAGAGGATGAGCAAGTCTCACATACTGATGCTGACCTGAGCTGTGTGTCCTTTGATGTGAGTCATCGTCAGTCTCTTCCAACTTTCTTTTTTGTGTAATGAAGGCTGATTCTGCCCCAAAATGTAATTATTTATTTTTTTTAGCAAATGTAAGATGCAAATAGAGTTTTACGTAGGCTATCTAATTGTTCATTCTCACTCAGCAAGGGTTTGTTTCTCCTGCAGTTGGGTTGAATGTGCCATCACCGTTACAGCTAAGGTGCTACTTCTACGTTTAGGTGGTTGATTTAGATAAAGGTTTTTCAACTAAGACTTTATAAACAACAATCAGACAGAGCTGTTGTGCTTGAAACTTCAGCATGAAGTAGTGTTTAATGAGAAAAAAGGTAAGTTTATTGTATGTTATTTTTTGCAATATATTCTTCTTTAAGCCCAGCACTAAAATAGCAGATGCATATAAAACAGTAGAAAAGGGATGTCAGGAATCCAGTTTGTAATAAAACTTATAAAATGGAATTGTGTTAATTTTTGTTATTTTAACACCTTAAAGGATTCAGATTACAAAGAAATTATTTCTGTGAGCCTTTCTCTGCTTTATTTGAGTTTGTTCTTGGGTTGAATTTTCAGTCGTTGTGGCCCAATGTTCATCCCTGTTGTGAAACACCGTCTTATCAACCTTGTTGTATTTGTGTGCCGTCACGTCATCAATAACCACCAGTGGAAGTCATGCGTTTCACTGCCATCTCACTGACTCCATGTTTGTTTATTTATTAAGATCCCCATTAGCTGTCACCCATGGTAACAGCTAGTCTTCCTGGGGTCTACACATAAAATACATATAAATGTAACATATATAAAATTCGTACATCACGAATCATCCATGTGTTTTATGTTCGATGTTTTAAATCGTGAGATGTTCCTCGGTCTCTCCATTGTTACTCTTCGTTTATTTCTTTTCTGAACTAGCCCTCTGCCACAAGTTGATCTCGGGTTTATCTCTCCAAAGCATGTTTCTCTCAAAAGGAATTGGCTTTGAGGATAGTTTTGGTAAAGTTTGAAAGGGTTTTTTGTTGTTGTTTATTGAAGCTTATGGAAGGGCTAAAATATTATTTAAATTCGTTTATTCATATTTCCACATAAGTCTCAGGTAAAGGTCGACTAATAAAATACAGCTTGTGAAAGTGTATTTGTCCTCGCTGAGATGTTAAAGGGATTGTGACATGAAAAACACATTTTTCTTGATTTTTTGTGTTTTGCTGGGTGTCTTGACATCAATTACACCCAAAAAAAACGAACTTTTAACATTCAGTGTATTGTGTGCTTTCTGGGATTTTCCGCATAATTATGCAAAAACGGCGCATTTGGTTGGGTGGCGGACCTATACGTATAGACCCGCTAAATCACCGCCTCCTCCACCCAGCTCCCTGCCCATCAGCACTGAGCCGCGGGCTGGAGGGAGAGAGACGGCCACCGCCTCTCTCCTCTCCACCCGCGCTCTCCTTTTTTTTTTCCGCCTACGACCTCAGATCAGACGAGGATTGGTTGGGAGGAGGAGCGGGGCAATGATTGACAGGAAAGGGGGGAAATAAAGGGGGAAAAGGACGCGTTTTTCACAGGCAAAAAACACCGTCATAAAAAAAGCCAGGCATGGAGTACTGGAGTGAAGTTTTTCTTGTTACACCCTTTTAGACACATTTGAGGGATATTGGCCAAGACTTTTAATAGTGTTAAAAGCATGTTAAAAATTATGTCACAATACCTTTAAGGCTGTTGTTGGTCAAACAGCGACCTATAAATAAGTGCTTCAGCTGTATTACCACAAACTCTGTTAATATTACACATGAACAGGTCATAAGTATTTAATCATTTGAACATTCCTTTTGAAACCACAGTGAAACAATCAGATTAAAATGTAGTTGTTCAGATTTACAACTGGAGCTATCTGTTTTATGTTGTAGAAACATATGAGGACCTGCTTGGGGAAGGTTGACCTCCAAGTTTATTTGTTTGAAAAAACTTTTTTTTTTAAGTCCCCATGTAGCAGACCATGAATCAGTAACTGTGCATGAAGGTGCACAATTACTGATTTTACTCTCCCGTGTTAAAGAATTGTCCAATTTACCTTTCCAAACGTACCAGCTAGGATTCATTAATCTTGTTCTTTATTGCTGAAGTGGTTTACTTTTGAGTTAGTTTACCCATCTCTTCAGGACTTTAATTGCACACTTGTTGCCTCTCCACCCCAAGAGGAGAATAACACCATCTGCTCCATGTCCACACAAGACCAATCATAATTTCAAAAAGAGAAAAATATATTCTGTTTCTTGGCAAATATTTCAAAGTGCATAGGAGCTTATTATGGAACATCAAGCATATTTAATGTTTGCTTTAAAATACTGTAATTTGTAAGATTATCTGCAAAGAGCCACATATGCAATTGTGATGTGATGATTCATGCTTATGTTGATCTGGAGGGACTTGGGACACGTTACCTCATCAGCCAGATGTCTCTACCTGGTACAGATGTTTCCCAGACATTTCAAAGGAGACAGTTTACTTCCTTTTGGCCTTGATCATTTTCAGGATATGATTAGATTCCAACACATGGCAGGAGCCGTTAAGAGGGGAGGAAACCGAAGTAAAATAAGTTTCACTTTATCTTACTTGGAAGATAAAGTGAAACTTAGGAAGAAGGTGTTATTCAGAAACTATTGATGAAATACATGACATAATCTGTCAGTCCAAGCTTGATCACCACTTAGATCCTCGTGTGTGTCTTTATTTTTGGACTTTTACTTCACACAATCTTCAAATAATGTGTACACTGAAACATTTCTTCGTTGCTCAGAATGCTTGGCATGTTTTTCCGTGCATGTGAGGAGTTTGACAAGAGAGTATGGGGAATAGTCCAGCCCAGTGACTTGAGGCATGGGCCTGTCATGTCCTGCAGGTCGAATGTATGTTTATGTAACTGTCCATAGAGAGGAAGGAGCTGTCTGCATGTGTGTTCAGGGCCTCTCGCTGTAGTAATGGCAGCGTGAGCCTCTGGGCTCTGCTGTGCACTGCACTTATTATTACAGCGCTGTCACTACTGGTGTGGCAACGCAAAATGCAGCAATCCTTTTCCTGCATGTTGCATGAGGAAGGCACAATCGACTGTAACGAATAAATTAAGACAGCAAGATAAAAAATGTGATTACTGTGTTTTAAAAAAACAACAAAAAAACAAACTGAGGGTGCACAGAGGTTTGAAGATTTCCGTGTTAAAAGGTGAATCCCAGCTGGATTTGTTTCCTTGTGTTTTTTCTTTTTTTCTTTTTCAAATAATTGAATGTATTATTGGATATTTGTTGCTTTAGTTAACAATCAATATTTCAGCAAGGCTGTGAAATTAACCATGGCCCTAGCACGCGGGTCTGACAAAATCCATGAAAGGAAGAAAATTGCAATTCCATGACCTTTTCTTTTTTTTTTTTAAACAGCAGAAATAAACATATTTACAGTCTGGTTGAAAAAAAATGTTCTCATGTCTGTAGCCAGATTCCATAATAATGACACTTTTATGTGTCTCATCAGGTAAATTACATAAACCCACAAATGTATGCATATGAGTTCATGTTTAACGACTAGCTGTCAACACTTTGGTTATAGTGCTCAGCACGGTAGTCACTCGACTTCTGGTCTGTGAACAGACAGAACATATGTTACATTAAAATGACATTTACTTTAAAGGAGATTGAGGCAGGATTTATGAAAAAAATGTGTATACATTTTAAGTTTTCTAGCGATAATGTCAGATGAAGCGTTCCAAACCCAAAAGAATGAGCCCTCTAGTGTATCTCTCCTTTGCCTTGAACAGGCTGTGTGCTGCAAAATGTGCTGCAATTCGGAGTCTGAATTTCCCGCGCTGTCCTGCGGATGTGACGTCACATGACGCTGCATGCACGTTCTACCCGTTCTCCCGTGCCGGCTTCGCTGTTGGCTGCAGTACCCCCAACGGCCGTCGTGGTGAAGGGTGGCGCTAGAGAGTCTCATTTCTTAAAAGGAGCCTCATGCTCCTTTAAAGATAGTATGTTTAATTGTGCTCAAATGACAGACCCAGAGGGCCTGGTCTGCGCTGGAAAGGTCCGAAAGACTAAGCATAGATAAGTAGCAGCTGCTTGGTCCACTGCCAGGAGAGAATCACTCCGCCAGACCTCGTTTCAACTCTGCCAGTCCTAGTTTTGAGTGTCATTTTGGTATCGACGTCTAAAATGAGGATAGACGGAGAAATTCAGTTAGAATGGATGTAAGGTAACGTTTTCCAGGATCACAAGTTAGCAAGAGTTAAGCCGAGGTAAAATATCCAGCTCATGGTAACTAAGCGAAGGTGTTACTAGAGGCTTCCAGACTTGTTGGTTCTGCCTGTGTGCCCTTTTCTTTGATTAATGGAGGTTGTGCAGAATCACCTCCTGCCATGACGGCACCATGGGGTGTCCCAGGTTTCCCAGGTCTATGTGTAAAACTCAGACTTCACAGTTTTTTAATTTCTTTGTTGTGATGTTTGCCGTCTCTGTCATGGTTCGGTTTGCTGAGGACCCAAATGCAGGAGAGCAGGAGCCAGGAGTTGCAAAAACCAAGGATTTATTTACAAAAAACAAGAACTAAAAGCGCTGCAGAGCAGGATCAACAAAAATCAGGATCAGGAAAAACTACGAGGAGACATGGAGGTAGAAACAGTACGGACTGACAAGGAACAAGGGAATGACAAGACCAGATATACTGAGGGGATAACGAGACACGACGAGACACAGGTGCAGACAATCAGGGCCAATGGGACACAGGAGGGACAGAACTGAAACTCAATCTTGGGGGGAAGTGTCAAACCCTGACAGTCTCGGTTTGGAGACGTATATTTATGTTATGTTTATGTAATAATTGCTCGGGGTTCATGTTCTGGGTCTCTGGAAAGTGCCTAGAGACAACTTCTTTTGTAATAGATGCTATATAAATAGAATTGAATTGAATTGAATTAAATAGTTTTCCCTCTGCGTTGGGTAATTGTAAACTGCACAAACAAAGCCTATCTGTGCTGTCTTGTGGCACGAGTTTCCTTGACAAGTTTAGCTAAAGCGACCATAAAGCGGCATTGCCATCATCCCTCAACTCTCTTCTATATTACATATGAACGAGTGGCTAAACTGACAGGCTTATTTACGCCGGGACACATGTAGCTTAGATGATACCATCACTCCTGTGCCAATCGCATCTAGTTCACAAACATATCTCACTGACAAATTACAATGGCATCAGAAAGAGGGTAAAGCGGGACTCGCCGTATCAATTCACCAGCCATTTGGTTTAGATGCACTTCTTTTTACGGATAAGTGGATTAGATCTTTTTCTTCTCCTGCTGTTCAATTACCCCAGCACCCATAAAAACCTGAAGTTCTGTCTCCAGAGTGAGATATTGTTATCATTGCTCATAGCAATAAGGGAAAGATTTAGGATGAGCCCTTTCCTCATGACAGACTCTGCAGAGGAGTTCTCTCTGTCACTGGATACTGCAGTCCCCAGCTGCTCTTTAAACACACAACCAATGTTTTACAGCTCCCACTCATTTGTCTGTGCTCCTTCATTTGCTGTCACGGGCCCATGAAAAAATATAAACACAAATGAGCTCAAATACATATTAGATAAGGGAAAAAAAGGCAAACTTGTGGCCATAGAGCATTATGTCTCAACCGTGTGCCCTTTAAACTTCTTATTTCTCATAACATTTCTCTGTGATTGGGTTAATCTTATGTCACAGGGACCTCCCCTGTGAGCAATGAAGTCTAATGTGTTCATTGTTCAGTGTTTGAATCCCCCATGATCAGAGGTGTCAAGTAACGAAGTACAAATACTTTGTTATCTCACTTAAGTAGAAATTTTGGTTATCTATACTTCACTGGAGTAATTATTTTTCAGACGACTTTTTACTTTTACTCCTTACACTTTCACGCAATTATCTGTACTTTTTACTCTTTACATTTTAAAAACAGCCTTGTTACTCTTTAATTTTGGCCTTAAAAAAAAAACTATCCAGTTAAATTGCTCCATCCGGATAGAGTGAATTTGGTTGTGGTTGTTTCAGATGTTCTTGTCCAGTTTTGTTCTTACATCCGTTCCCTCAGATTCCTGCAACTAAACTTGGATGTACATTCCAATAAAGGTTAGGATAAATGATAACATGCCTCTGAAGTTTGACTTTTTGCACCATTACAATACTTATAGGCAACTAGTCATCATATCTCCTGCTCTCTGAAACACATGTTAATGCTCAATAGTACACATATATGGATCTTTAATATATTTGCATTATACTAAGATGCATTCATTTTCAATGGCTTTTGTCCTTAATGGCTTTTTTCCCCCTTACATTACTTTTACTTTTATACTTTTAGTAGTTTTGAAACCAGTACTTTTATACTTGAGTAAAAAACTTGAGTTGATACTTCAACTTCTACAGGAGTATTTTTAAACTCTAGTATCTATACTTCTACCTGAGTAATGAATGTGAATACTTTTGACACCTCTGCCCATGATGCTGTTTGTGTTTCATCTGTGTTATTTCCAAGCGTTCCAAAGCCAGCCAAGGGATATCATTTCTACAGTGAGTCCTGGGTTTGCACTGAGGCATCCTTCTGATGGGGCACGTCCAAAATACCTCTCCTGCAAGGCATTTTCCAACAGCCACCCTGGTTCGAGGCCCGAACCAACACAGCAGACTTTTTTGGTGTCAAGAAGCAGCAACACTACTAAGAGTTTATCCCTATGGTTTAGCTCAATCTCACTTCAAAGAAAAGCTCATTTTGTCAGCTTGACTTCACAAACTCATTCTTTTGCTCATGACCATAGGTAGGTCGACCAGATGCTGGCTCCATTCTCCATTCAATTTGCCCTTTTCTGACTGAGGATCATTGTCTTAGACTTTGAAGTGTTAATTCTCATCCCACCTGCTTCACTCTCAGGTCTTAAATTAGAATCATTCATCCCACAAGCTGAGTCCAGAAGTATTATCCTCAAATGCTATTAACATAACCTCAAGGCCAGGAAATCTTGAGGATTACTCAAAGCGGTGGTCTTCTACCCCGGTCCTCGAGAGCCACTGTCCTGCGTGTTTTAGATGTTTCCTTGGTCCAACACACCCCTGATAGACACAACTGTGTCACCAACAGAGTTGTGCAGACCTTCATGACACGCTGATGAAGACCATGAATTAGAATCAGGTGTGTTGATGCAGGGAGAAATCTAAAACATGCAGGACAGTGGCTCTGGAGGACCTGGGTTGAAGACCCCTGACTTAAAGCATCCTTTAAAGACACACCTTCATTATAGACAGCAGAGGCTGATGAATTTGTGGGGTGGGTTGAGACTCACCTATCACTTTGGCTGAGATAAAACATCTGAATATCTAAAAGTATGAAAAATAATATGTGGTCATTTGAGCATATATATAGTAGTCTATATGGAGCCAAATATAGGCCAAAAGTTTTGCTAATTTGAAAATAAAATTTGAACCTGAAAATTCAAGTTTTGATCATGAACTTATTTTTTTACAGGTTCAATTTTTTTTTCAGTATTTTTTTTTCAGTATTTTTTTTTCAAATGACTTCAAATACCTGGGTTCGTGGGTCAACTCAACTGAGCAAGATCTCAAAGTGAGGAAGGCACTTGCATGGAGGGCCCTGAACGGGATGACCAGTGTTTGGAACTCCAACCTCCCCCGCCAAATCAGACTCAGCTTCTTCTTCGCGACAGTAGAGTCTGTTCTCCTCTATGGCAGTGAATGCTGGACCCTCAAACCAACCCTAGTGAAATCCCTGGACGGGTGCTACACCAGGATGTTGCGTGCAGTGCTTAACATCAGCAAGAATGCACATGTAACCAACCAAGTCCTATATGAAGGAATACCAAGGGTGAGCGAAAAGGTTGCTGTAAGGAGAATGAGACTTGCAGGGCACTGCCAAAGACACAAAGAACTGTCAGCCAGCAAGCTGGTGCTGTGGGAGCCAACACGCGGGCGCCGGTCAAGAGGACGTCCTACACCAACATATGTGGACATACTCAAGAAGGATGCCGGGGCCCAGAGTACCAGCGAACTGGAAAGTTGTATGGAGAATCGGGATGACTGGAGACAACGATGGACGGCTCGTCTGAGGACGACCTAGTAGTAGTATCAGATCTTTTTTTCAGTTTCAGATCTTTTTATTTCAGTTTCAGATCTTTTTTTCAGTTTCAGATTTTTTTTTTCAGTTTCAGATTTTTTTTTCAGTTTCAGACTTTTGGCCCCGATCTGGCGTAGGGGGCGTGGCATCAACTGAGAGGGGCGTGGCATCAACTGAGAGGGGCGTGGCATCAACTGAGAGGGGCGTGGCATCATGAGTGACAGCATAACAGAGAAGGCAGGGGACGTTCCTCAGTCATGTTGCTTTCAGGAAACGTAGGTTGCAGAAGTTATCAATAGAAGTATGATTCAACACTGTATATACACCATATTCACGTGATTGGCAGTGGAAAAAACTGATATTAGTGACACATTTCTGTGTATAAAAAATGCAGTATAAAAGCAATAAACCAGACTGTACAGTTCAACAGCCACACTTTAAAGTTTGACATTTCCCACTTCCACATACTACCATGAACGCATCGCAGTATCGTTTGCGATGGCGTCCGCTCCGCCAGGACATCTATTTCAGCAATTTTATAGCTGACATTTCTTACCTGAGTGCTGGGGCCCGCGGCTTGTCCTGGTAGGATTTTATTTTATTTTTTTATACAGAAATGTGTCACTAGTATCAGTTTTTTCCACTGCCAATCACGTTAATTACAGTGTTGAATCATACTTCTACTGATATCTTCTGCAACCTACGTTTCCTGAAGGCAACAGGACTGAGGAACGTCCCCCGCCTTCTCTGTTCTGCTGTCACTCATGATGCCACGCCCCTCTCAGTTGATGCCACGCCCCTCTCAGTTGATGCCACGCCCCCTACGCAGATCAGGGCCAAAAGTCTGAAACTAAAAAAAAAATCTGAAACTGAAAAAAAGATGTGAAACTGAAAAAAAAAAGATCTGATACTGAAAAAAAAATTGAAATTGTAAAAAAATAAGTTCATGATCAAAACTTGAATTTTCAGGTTCAAATTTTATTTTGAAATTAGCAAAACTTTTGGCCTTGATTTAGCTCCATAAGTCTACATATAAGACATTAACTTAATTAAATCACTCTCAGTCCAGTGCATTAAAGTGTGATACCACTAATGACCACTAGATGTTGGCCCAAACATCTTCTATAGACTCCCAATCTTTTCTCGTCATATATGTCAATATGTTTTTCACACAATCCAATGTGATATCATTAACTAGATTCATCCCTTTTGAAAAATGACCACATTGTTAAATCAAATGGATATACGTCTCTTTCAAATTCAAGGTTACACTTCCACCCTGTGATCCAACTATGTTCTCATGAAGCTTCTCGATGGCTATTGATTGCAAAATGCTAAATGTGAGAAGCCAAAATTTCTAATCTAATCCTTTTATACAGGCTTTAAATTGTATTCACTGTAATGTTCCATTTTCTTTTAAGTTCCTTCATATTTCATTTACTACAATAAATATTTATAAATCTCAATCATTCTAACTGACCTTTCAACTGGATTCTGTTAAAATAACCATTACCACCTAAAATAAATTAGAGGTAAAACAAAAAGTCCCCCTCCCCACCAAAAAAAAAGGAGAAAAAAAGGAGCATAATTTGGCATTTTCCATTATCAAGTCTGGAATAAACACACCTCCTCTTTCCCATCTGCTGAAGCAGCATTTGTTCACTGTAATGGCTCTCTGTAATTGGCAGCAGTCGGGAAGTGAGCGCTGCTCCATGGTGTGTGATGTTTAGTTACTGGAGTCTTGAGAGTGATGGAGCCACTAGCAGCTGTGGGCGCCAGGATGCTGCTTCTGCTCGCTCCGTCCTCTGTTCATCTTCTCTCCAGTTAGCAGTGCTGCTCTCCGCAGGGATAACGCTACTGGGACAAATGGCCACCCGGGAGCGCAGTACTTAATGAAGCACGCGTTTTTTTTCCCCCACCTCCACTCCTCAGTCAACCACTTTTCCTAACGCCAACAACCTCTCCATCTCACATCTGGCTTGGCAGCAGAACAGATTTACTGGGCAACTTGGAGAGCAAGAGGAAACCGTCTCACATGACCAGAGCTACAACGGCCTACATGTAGGCAAACCCATGCCTTTTTATTTGCCCTCATGACAGTATAGCCATTAGCTGCCTGGTGGCGGTTTTCACTTGTTTTTCACTTGTCAAGTGTTACGCGGGATCTTTCAGAACTCACGGCCATTTCACAGATTTCTCAGCATTACTGAGATGGGTTAGTGAGGAGGGTGCAGCTCTCCTAATGAGTTATTTCCATCTAACTTTTTCCCCCCTGTCGCCCTGGATCCATTTGAATTTGGCTATTATGCAACCAGCTCTCATGCCGAATAGGGAATCCATGCAGGCAGACAAACGGTTGTTACTTCGATGTGAGGAGAACATTTAAGCGTTTGTCTCTTTGCAGGGCTTTTGCGGATGATTGACTCTGGTTTTAAGATGTCAGCCTGGCACAACCATTTACCTTCCAGACTCTTAGCTCCAGTAGTGGAGTTCCTATATTCTTCTATATTCTTTTTTTTTTTAGTAAGTTTTGATCTGTACGTGCTGAAGGTAAGTAGAAGCACCATTATGACGATAAAGCCTGAGGTTTATTTATTTATTTTTGCCGCCCCAAACCAATTATGGTTTTCTGGGCTTTTCTCTAACAGCAGCACCCTGACCTTTTCTCTTACCGTCCCACTATTCATTGAGAAACCTCTTTCACCAAGGCCACTCAAATTAGCCACGACTGTTCGATGAAAGCCCAACCGCTTCTGGACATGTGGCAGGGCCGAAGCATAAATCTTGCTCCCAGAGCAGGAGCTGTGGCAGCCCCAGACGCACATCCACCAGCTGAGATTTACGCCGCACATCGAAGCACAGCCTCGCAATCTGGGTCCTCTCCACCTGGTCGTCCTCAAATTGGTTATCGATCTTCTACCCCCAAAATGAATCATATGTTGCCAACACTGTTTAGGTTGTACGTATACAGTATTGGGGTTACGGCTAATGTGTGGCCTGTGGATGGATAATAGTTTAGAAACCATGAGAAAATAAGTACCCGGGCTGAACAGGGAGTAAATTACCTTGTGGTGAATAGATGTCTGTCCTGTTTCCATCCAGCAGAGTCTCATTATAACATATCACAGCTGCCGAAGAGCCAGCTGACGGCTGCTGAAGTGAAAAGCTTGAAGTTAACTGTTATACTGTGGTGATTATGACTACATGATCATAGTCAGTGGATAATTACAGTGCATGTTCTGAAGATAAGCATAATTTGTAAACTTAATTTTACTTACGGAAACTAAATCTTCATTTTCCTCTTTGTTTTGTCTCATTGTCTGTTTAATGAGCTTCTCGTTGTGCTTATAAAGATGAAATGATTTAAATCTGACTGTGAAGGATTCTGCCAAAGTAGAATCAGTGCCCTTATCTACATCTAACTCAAATCAGACCGGCTCTGTGGAAGTACTTCATTTTCTTCTCTTGGCACATAATATACTGTAGCATACTCTTTAATGGGCCCTCACTTCTCACCCAATTAGGCTCCAAGACGGCGTGTAAATGTAGCTCCCGCCCTGGGAGCAGTTTTTTCAGAAATGCCCGAACGACCATAATAAGAATCTTTGTGAGTGAAAACAGACAGCCGAAATGTGGACTCAGCTATAATTGTAAAGATTTTAGGGATGTCTGTGGCTCTTTATCCTTGGTTTTTGTCTTAAATGTCAATATCTGAAACAGAGGACAGCGGGACTGTTTTGGAGGGAAAATGTCAAGCACACTGTCATTTTCAAAGATGTCTGCGTTGTCATTGTTTAAGCTTTTGAATTGGTGAGTAATGAGCCATTTAGAGCAGCTGATTTGTTTCTGAATGGAGTCATGCATTGGTCCAGTAACTGTTACATTTTAAAATTTACAGTTGCATGCTGAATGTGGTTTTGTGAAGAAGTAAACTTTTTGCCGCATGGTAAGTTATGTTGTGTATTTGAGGGTTCTAAGTTCATGCACTCTGCCACTGCTTTGAACTTGTTATTGTCAGATGAGGTAAAAAAGAAAAAAAAAAAGAGCCGATGAACATGGAGGAGGGGGTATGGATGGACAGCTCTGTCCCCTCTGCTCCACTTACCAGTCGATAGCAGCCGGCAGATAAGGCTCTTACTTCCTCGGCAGCGTGGCAGACGCTTATTAGTGGTAATGTTCTCCCATCATCCATCTCCAGGTGGGCTTCCTTCATTGACGTCAACACCAAGTCTTGTCACAAGTTGCTCCTCATGTAGAGGGAACTCTGGTGTCCGCTGGCAATCACTTTTGATGACCAAACTTAATGCTCTGTCAATAGAGTCATGGGTGCACAGCCAGAATTAGACCAGCGAGGGGACTTGCACCACAGCAGTGTACCTCTAATTTCTGCCTCAGCAAGTGACATGAATCTCAAAGGTCTATAAAAATGGCATACTCAGCTCCTTCTTGTATACTCACATACATTATACAGTATACAGTTTTTATCCAAAGGCTATTACAGTGCTTAACACTGGAAAAACCTTTATCTATAAACCTCCATCTGTGTTATAGTAATGACATGCAAGGGTCTCTGCAATCTACTGTTTTTTAGGGCACGAGCACTTACAGTGCGAAGGCCCTATTGTATCTGTAGGAATTATTCTTTATTCTTCTGACGAAAGGAGGGCCTTTTTGCCCCCCTAAACGTGCCCAAAAAGTCACCAAATTTTGCATGCAAGCCAGGCCTTGCGAAAAATTTGATATTTAAAGCAGCACAATGTAACTTTCAGCTTTTGTTGAGTTTGGCGGCTCCTTTGGACAAAAGCGGTAGTGCTTTACCAGTAGTGTGGCAGGGTTCCTACCATCCACGTCAAAGTTACATAGTGCCAGAGAAGGCGATACAGACCCCTCAGACCATGACAGAGGTGTCATTAAACCTGTTGTAAGTTGATGTACCATCACAATGACTCTGGAAATATTATATTAAGGTGGAAAAGTTACATTGTGCTGCTTTAATGGTTTGCATTAATGGGTGTCAAAATGGCTCAACAGCGCCCCCTAGAAAACTTTGTGCCTCAAGCCCCACAATACGGTTTGACGTACATGCACGAAAATCGCTACACACCTGTATCATGGCGTAACTTAAAGAAAAGTCTCCTGGCGCCATGGCCGAAACCAAACAGGAAGTCGGCCATTTTGAATAAATTGTGTCATTTTGGCGAAATTTATGCCATTCCTTCGGCAGTTAATACAGCCCGAACCGTAACGTGCACCCAGGTATGTTATACATCAAAATATGCGTCTCCATCCTGTGACAACGTGCATTACTTTTCTCTTTCAAAAGTGTTACCGTGGCGACGCTAGATGCCAAAAAGCGCGCCCCCCCTTCATCTGATTGGTCCATATTTGATAGTTCCCCAAAAGTCACCAAATTTTGCATGCAAGCCAGGCCTGGCAATAATTTGATATTTAATGGTTTGCATTAATGGGCGTGGCCTAACGGCTCAACAGCGCCCTCTAGAATACTTTTCTCTGCCATAACTTTTGAATGGTTTGACATAGAGAGTCGTGGGTGGTGTCATCGCAGTCGGTATTGAGTCCTTGACCATAATTGGTGAAAATTAGCCCCGCCCCTTCTTCTGATTGGCTGTCCCTATTTTCTGCTATAACTTTTGAATGGTTTGACATAGGAAGTCGTGGGTGGTGTTATTTCTGATATGCTTATGGGGGACGGATGCCGTGAGTGCGAGGGCCCGTTCATCGCTGCTTGCAGCTTTAATTTTGTTTTGTCTCCTTAAGCTGCTACGCTGTGTGTGTGTGTGTGTGTGTGTGTGTGTGTGTGTGTGTGTGTGTGTGTGTGTGTGTGTGTGTGTGTGTGTGTGTGTGTGTGTGTGTGTGTGTGTGTGTGTGTGTGTGTGTGTGTGTGTGCTAGTGTGTGTGTGTGTGTGTGTGTTGGGGGGGTTGGGCTGGGGGGGGTTGTGTAATCTAAAGGTCTAGCCTATTCTTTTTTTTATAGTTTAATGTTAAATTATTCTGCACTTTAAGGGTTTGTACTGCCAATTTCGTTGTACTGGTACAATGACAATAAAGACAATTCAATTATATTAAATAGTCATCTTGTACATTGCTTAGATAGACAGGTAACATCTTTATTTTTGGGTTTTGTTATTGTGTCAATTAGCTTGGATTTGTCTGCACTGAAACTGACAGTATAGCTCTGCAGGAAGAAACATTAAGTGTTTTCTTCAATTCAAAGCAAAGTTGTTCTCTGATGGGGTGCTCATACCCCTCCAGCAGAGAATCACATGTCTAAGCAAATGAGCATTCCCAGTCTGCAAGGCGTCAGAATAGTGTGTACAACCCCAAAACATGTCAGGATGTTGGTAAAATGTAAATAAAAACAGAATACAATGATTTTCAAATCTTTTAAACCCATATTTTATTCCCAACAGACCAAAAACAAAATATTAAATGTTAAAATTGAAACATTTTGTAATTTCTTGGAAAATATTAGCACATTTTTAATGAGATAGCAGCAATGTACAGTATCTAAAAAACAATTGTGTGTCTGTTTTTAAGAGACAAATCTTAGTTATTAATTTGTTTGTTCCAAAAGTAAAGACAAAGAAGTGTAAGATTGGTGGGTAACTCATGTAGACATTATATTCATGCATGAAGGAAAACAAACAAAAATGTGTAAGTTACTTAAGTTGAAAAAGGTTCTGAACCTGCACGTATTGCTGGAGAATCATTTACATTTATGCAAAGACTAATCCTTCGTAGTATAGAGCATTCATAAGAAATTATTGTTCATTGGCAACTTCATGGACAAGCTTGACTAAATGTTTAATGTTTTTTGGGCACTTGCTGAACCTGGTTCAATGGTTCATCCAAAGACAAATTAAAATGTTATTTTTCCCCATGGACCGTATCAGATGCCAGTGAAACGAAGCCATCTGTTGGCAGGATGTTGAGGAAGTGGCCATGCTGCAAGCAGACAACCTCATGCAAATGATTTCAATAACATGCAGCTGATTGAACCTGATTACCTTTGTGGGGAAATTACTTAAGAGCCAAAGTTTTGGTCCAAAGTCCTGGCACTTATTTTCATAAAAAGTATTTGAATCTTAATCCAGATAGAACTCTTTAGGAATATACTGTATCTGTTTGTTTAGCAGACTGTGAAACTGCTGTTGCTTGTAGAGGCACAATGTTTTATAGGTAAACTGTGTCGGTGTCAAGATATTGAGTTTGAGACAAAGTTCTGAAGTTTAATCAAGATAACTTGAAGCCCGCATGCAAATGCACAAAAAAATGGCTTGTCTTAATCTGGTCAGCCATGCATCAATCATTTTGCCGATTATTGACAATTTAATAACGTATGAGATTATCTGATTGGCAGGAAGACCCATGTTTGTGCAGCCCCATGTTGCCAAACACATGACACATTTAAAAATGTGTCATGCAATAGAAATTTTGCAATTTCAAAATGAGTAACATTTTTATTAAAATTTAGCACATTTGAGCATCATTTGAATTTTCAAAACTGCCATACATTGGTAACATAAGTTACCTGCATTTGAAATGGTTCTGAATAATTGTATTGTCAATTTAGAATAACTAATTAGCTCAACATTTTACTTTTTGGTCTGTAAGAGGAAACCATCCATCCATCCATCCATCCATCCATCCATCCATCCATCCATCCATCCATCCATCCATCCATCCATCCATCCATCCATCCATCCATCCATCCATCCATCGTGCATATAAATAATACTGATACTTGCAGTGGTAAATAACTTTACATTCTTTTTATTTTCAGAACTGCATATTAATCTTTGCAACTTGACAGCTTACGTTGGTGATTTCTGCAAACAACAAAATATTGCTAAATACCAAAAATATGTATTTTCCTTTTTATTCTCCTTTTGAGTGAAATTTGAACCTGTAGTTACCATGTATCACAGATAAAGTTAATATTCATTAATCAGGCCATGGTAATGCTATTTTGTGGCATCAGTATTCATATATTTTTTTTTAATGGAAGAGACTCATGGTAAATCCACTGAACAACACACTGTAAATATTACATTCTTGCACATTTCACTCACATTAGACAGCAACATCAGAGGTCAAACATTTGGCAATGATTACATTTGGCAAAAATGACATTTTTTCAATACATTAAGGCATTTTGTATTCCCTTAGCCTGTGATTTACTATATAATATAAAATCTGATATATAACATTTTCACATGGGAATATAAAAAAATAAAGCTTTTATTAAAGAATACACATGCAAATGTATTACATATAACCTTCATTTGATATATATACTCTGAGACTACAAGTTTCACATTCACTTTGGCTGACACACATATAACATACGCGTCCACAGGACAACAAATCTCACATGTTCACCACAAACAACCACTTATTAGATTTGCTGTAAGATGAGCCACCACGGATTAAACAGGACCCACATCAGACATTTGTGGAGGAGAATTCAGCTAAAACACTCTTTAAATCAACACTTTTGATTGAGACATGACTGTGTTATTCATTGGTCTGTATATTTAAATATCAAAAATAGCAAATATTGTTAGTTTAATAATATATAAATCCATGCATCTATATTCAATTCAATTCAATTCAGTTTTATTTGTATAGCGTCTAATACAACAGATGTTGTCTCTATATGAGCTGATGTGGTAAATTGCACACAAACCCTCACTGTAACTGGTATCGTATTATTGCACAGAGAACCACTATAACAAGGCATCACTGCCTTCTTTTTCTACTTCTAATGTCGATAAATAATAATAATGTAACACTGGTTTTACACCTTATAACTATTGCTACGATATAGAATACACAGCATTTAAAACCATTCGTCTATGATAATGGTTACACATTCAAATCTTTTTCATTGCTATATTAAAGTGCTGCATCCAACTGACTTCACAATATGCACGACCTCTTTGGCAACCTGACAATATCAATAAAATGAATAAATAAAACATGTAGAATAATAAATACTATTGAATAGATTTAAAAGGATCTCACAGTGTTGACGTGTTGCACAGGATGAGGCTGGAAGAGTCACATTTACAGGATATAGGTATATAAGTCACTCAGATATTGTGTTTATATATTTATATATTTGTATATATCTTTTTTCTGAGTTTCTACTCTACGTATACATGGGGATCACTCAGCTGAATCACTCTCTGATGGAGGAATTAACCCTCAGATCAGTGCTACAAAGAGGACATGGCTTCAGTTTCCTAAAGGCAGCAGATCAGTTAATGTCAGTCTACCTGTGTCAGTGTTGGACCCAAAATCCTACTGTTGTTTTCAACTTTAAAAGAAAACTTTTAACGTTTTGATTCCTATTTTATTTTATTTTAGATATATTAATATATCTTATATATTTTTTTTATATTTACATCCTTTATATGCTACACTTGAACTTTAAGGCTTGAATGTTAAAGAAACACTATTGCACAAACCACGCATGAAGGCATCTAAGTCTAAATCTAGGAGGTGTGTGGAGCAGCTGAACTGGCAGCTCTCTCAGTATGGCTTACTTCCCTGATGTATGAGATCGGCCGGCTCCCTGGCTGCAATCGGCCGCTTTGGCAGCCAAAGTGCCGCTTCTATTGCACAGGTCCCTGATTTCCAGCAGACCCTCGTTCAGGGCTGTGACGAAAACAGCCGAGCTCGTCTTGGTGTTCTCCCAGAAACTGGACACACAGAAGACGATGTGGCCTGACTGTGGGTTGTAACACGTGCCGTAGCCGTTGGGCACCACAGGGCCATAGCAACAAAACATTTCTACTGTTGTAGGAACCTGGACACAAGGCAGAAGAGTCAAATTAGATTTTTCATAGGTGATGAACTCTTGTGGTTGCTTGTTTCAGTATTACACATGTAAAATATGTCACTTGTGGGATAGATCTTGCTGTCAGAGGGTTTTATAATACAGACATCATGATCAAAGGTTAGTTGTCAGTTGTCAAACGAGAGCAGTCGGACTTGACATTTATTTAACGGGAGACCACAGACTATTAGTAGTACAATTACAAAAGTGAATTCACTGTCCATTTATTGATTTGTGTATACAGTTGATACTCTTTCTTTTTTTTTGTGTCATACAAAAATTTTATGTATGGAAAAAGACTATTATGGTTATCGGTTTTCAACTACGTCATTTTTTATTTTCTAGTGGTCTGTCTAAATGACTTGGTAGTAACTGCCATCTCTTATGTAAATTTGCTTTTCTTGAGAATTTGCACCCAAAACTAACCAGAGGAACTTTGACTATAACATTTATGGGTTCATTCCCAGGAATCATAGGTTATTTTGGGAGATGTTGCATATAAATTAATGTCATACATAATTTGAATGTGATTAAGGTTCTTTAGGTATCACTTTACTGATGTGAAACATTCATGTTATCCAGTTATGCTTAAAATGTATAACTAAAATCCCCCTTTTACCTCAATGAGCAAAAATTAAAACTGCTTAATGGGGTTTGTTCAATAGGATCCAGAGGGTGGGTGGGTAATGTCTGGGGTTATGATTTTATTTTTATTTATTTATATATTTCTTTCTTTTTTGCCCCTAATTTATGTGTTAATTTTGCATTGTTATACTTAATAATATGGGCATTTCTTTTTTTTTTTGGTATTTGCTTTTTGTTATTACATTTATCTATTCATTTGTTGTTGTTATGTATTGGTGTCTTTTTTTTTTTTTGTTAAAATATCATATACATGCCCCATGTTGTTTTTATAATAGAAATAGAAATAGAAATAAAAATTTGATCACAAAAAAAAAAAAAAAATCCTTACACGGTCCTCTATATTAGTGATTTGTTAACCACTGTGCCATCAATTTCACTTCATCTGTTAAAAACATATTTTATTCAGGCACTAAAAACAATTTACCTTTCTTATGTGAATGTGCCTAAACTATAGTGACTTGCAGAGTAATTAAATAATTAAATTAAATTTGAAACAATAGTGTATTACATGGTGTAAGATGTGGAGGTAATAAAACATGATTATTTGGGTGGTGCTGTGCAATGTTTTTTTTTTTTTTTTTAGATCAGAAAAAGAGCAATCCCTTTAAAAAGCTTGAAAAACACTTTCTATTTTTTTTTTTCAACTGTCAAATGCTGTGAATATAAATAAATGGTGAGTCCTCCTCATTAAGCTTGTGTATTTTCTGGCTGAAAATGATGTACATAAAGGAAAAAAAGAGAAGGTCTAAGGGAGTGAACTCGTTACTTCAGGCCAAGTCTTCAATAAAAGTAACTTTCGAGACAAACACTGAGCCGTCAACCAGCATCCCTCACACCTTAAACTCAACGCTTAATTGGTTGTTGGCATTTTCTCAACTTTTCTCTGTTGCAGTCTCAGTCCTTGTTAACACAACATAGTCATGTTTAATTAAGTATTTGAGTATGAATATTGTTTTTTAACGGGCCACACTGCTTTATTTGAAATTTAACAGTGATTTGAATGGCTTTCGTTTAATGATAAACTCAAATATGTCAAATCTGCAGTTAGGGTTGCCACCTTTCAGAAATAGAAATAAGGGACGCCCTGATTTCAGCAGCACAGGAGCCAAAAAAAAGCCCCAAAACTTCTAAACTGAATAAAAATGTGTTTATTTTATATGAAAAAACTAAATGCTTTGATTTAAAGTTTAAAGTGCTTTAATAGCAACTGAAATATCCTCCTATGCTATGTATGTCCACATCAGCCAAGATGTATAATATAGCCTACAGGTGAAGAATATGGTGTAAAAGTTAATTTATTTCAATAATTCAACTAGAATATGGTGTAAAAGTTAATTTATTTCAATAATTCAACTAGAATATGGTGTAAAAGTTAATTTATTTCAATAATTCAACTAGAATATGGTGTAAAAGTTAACTTATTTCAATAATTCAACTAGAATATGGTGTAAAAGTTAACTTATTTCAATAATTCAACTAGAATATGGTGTAAAAGTTAATTTATTTCAATAATTCAACTAGAATATGGTGTAAAAGTTAACTTATTTCAATAATTCAACTAGAATATGGTGTAAAAGTTAATTTATTTCAATAATTCAACTAGAATATGGTGTAAAAGTTAACTTATTTCAATAATTCAACTAGAATATGGTGTAAAAGTTAACTTATTTCAATAATTCAACTAGAATATGGTGTAAAAGTTAACTTATTTCAATAATTCAACTAGAATATGGTGTAAAAGTTAACTTATTTCAATAATTCAACTAGAATATGGTGTAAAAGTTAATTTATTTCAATAATTCAACTAGAATATGGTGTAAAGGTTCATTTATTTCAATAATTCAACTAGAATATGGTGTAAAAGTTAATGAAAATACGGTACAAATCGTGTCCCGTATTAGTTCAATACGGGACGCAACATTTTTTTCTCAAATAAAGGACAATTCCGTATTTTACGGGACGGGTGGCAACCCTATCTGCAGTAGTTACTCTATTAGCAAGCGCAATATCAGGTGGTAAAAAATATGCAGGCCAAGCTTTTTAAAAGTACAGTTTTCTTCAAGGAACAGCTAATTTCTCACGAGGGCCTGAATTATGTTGAACTATTATGATTTGGTGTTGGGTAGTGGGGAAACAGAACATCAACAATACTCTTTTTGTCTGTACATTATGTGTACATGTTTGGTACTTCCATGAACCCTTGCGTGTAGAGTTTGAATAGAGTTGGTGTTCACGCTACCTGACTGGTGGAGAGTATGAACTGATTACTGGTCAGATAAGTCTCATCACAGAAAATCTCGGGCATCTCCATTTTCAGTTCCTTGGAGATCCTCAGAAGCCCCAAGAGGTGATTGTCTATTCCCATTCCTGTTATGGCCTGAATAACAAACAAGGTCTTAGTTGGAGATCAGTTCAGGATTTTTTACAGTGAAAAACGCAAAATAAACACAGAAATGATTCACAAGGTCAGTTCTCGTTTCATAACTATCATCAAATTACACCAACACTGGCTTTTCAACACTGGAACTGTTCCTGAAGGTCAGAATTGCCTTCCAAAGACTGGGGTGGAGAATTGAGCAGCTGTCAATTTCTCTCTCATTAATGATCTAGTTTGCATAGATGCTAACTGCAGTCTACAGGAACCTTTCAGTTGAGCTGAGCAAAGATAATGGGCCTAATGTTTTAAGTAATTTGAGATTAAATCTCCACTCAGTGGGACGGAGTATAATTATCTCGGGGTCTTATTCACGACTGAGGGAGGAGTGGAGTTGGAGATTGACAGATGGGATCAGTGAAGCATCTGCAGTAACAGAGACTCTGTTCTGGTCTGTTGTGGTGAAGGACATTGAGCTGAAAGGCAAAACTCTCTGTTTAGCGGTCAATCTATGTGTTGACCCTCGCCTATGATCACCATCTGTGATGAGTGGTTGAAAGAATGGAGCTGGAAGAGGTTTCCTGTAGTGTGGGTGGACTCTCCCTTAGAGATAGATTGAGGAGTCTCACAATTCAAGATACACTATAAATCAGTGGTCCTCATTCCTGGTCCTCGAGAGCCGCTGGCCTGCCTGTTTTTGTATGTTTCCCTGCTCCAGTAAACCCTGATACAGATGACTGTGTCACCAACAGAACTGTGCAGACCTGGAGGAAAGATTGGTGAAGACCACTAATTAGAATCAGGTGTGTTCAGTACTCGAGTTGTAAAAAAAAATCAGGGGGATGGTGGATTTTATCATATGGGGACAGATAATTTGTGCTGATTACAAATAATATAATATGTTACAAATAATATCACTGACCAAAACACCTGCAGAAATACTGCAGGAATGACATAGCAGCAGTTAAATGCAGCCTTCTGTAAGCTTTAAATATCCACTGGGCTTACATCAAATACATCAAAACACAACAATAAAAAACAGTTTTCTGAACTTATCAATATGACTCTGTCCTTCACAGGATAAGTAAAATGGATCACTGCAAAAACTCAAAATCTTAACAAGAATATTTGTCTTATTTCTAGTTAAAATGTCTCATTTTAGTAAAAAAAATCTCATTACACTTAAAACAAGACTCATCACTGGAAAAAACAACAATTTTCACCTGTTTCAAGTAGATTTTCACTTAAAATAAGTAGAAAAATCTGCATGTGGAACAAGATTTTATTGCTTGTAATGAGAAGATTTAATCTTGTCCCATTGGCAGATTTTTCCTACTTATTTCAAGTGAAAATTGACTTGAAACCGGTGAAAATTGTCAAATAAGTTATTTTTCTGGTGTTATTTTTCTGGTGATGACTCTAAGTGTTGAAATAGCAGTAAAACCACATTCATTGATGAAATGACATAAGGGATGGAAAGGGGGGATGGCAGTTTTACAGGGGGGGATGATTTTGACCGTTTTTATTTCATGGGGGATGCCATCCTCCCTCATCCCCCCTCAACTCGAGTACTGGGTGTGTTGATGCAGGGAAACATCAAAAACATGCAGGACAGCAGCTCTCGAGGACCAGGAATGAGGACCACTGCTATAATCAATGCCCATCCAAATTGAGAGGAGCCAGTTGATGTACTTTAGGTATATCTAGTTAAGACCTCTCCATAAATGAAATTAAATTGTAGCTAATTTGTGGTTAATATCAGGGCAGTTGTGAGTTTCTAACTACGTATTTCTTCTTCAGGTGCTATATGCTCTCTGATAATGAAGGATTTGCAGTGCTCTAAATGATGTGACATACGTTTGCGCCAGTTAATCTGGATTTAAGACCATTAATTTTAAATCTATGAAAGTGATAAATATCCTTCCTCATTCAAATGGCCAAATGGTAAATTTCAAACTCCAAAACAGTTCTTGAGTCTGACACTGAAAGCAGATTAAAATGATGAAGCCAGGTGAGCAATTCAAAGTCTACTCTTGTAAATTATATTTGCAATGTAAATCTATTTAAGGTTTGACATACTTACTGCAATTGTATAACTTGTCTGCGCATTAACTGCATCCCTCAGTCTTTTCATTTTTTCTTCATCCTGTTGGACATGTAGAAATACTCAAAGTGAACACAATGCATTTATGAAATTGTGGAAAAAGACCACGGTACACCCCGTCATTCTTCAGGTATCCGTTAAACCTGTTGGGAGATCATCTGTTTAAATCGAGAGACTGGGCTTGGCGTGCCAAGCTGGCGAAGTTGCACCTGTTTCATTCAGAGGAGACCAGGGATGTGGGAGTTAGCAATTGGGCTGAAAGTGAGAAAAACGACTCACGGTGAAAGTTGCTCTCTCATCTGTCATGGAGTTCACGAAGGCCAGGGCCTCGGCAGTGGCTGAGCGGATGTTATCTACCCGACCTTGTTGGAAACGCCGAAGAGATGCACTCTCATAGGTGGAAACGAGCCTCCCCCTGCATCTGGCACACATCATTCAAAAGGGTGTATTAATGTCATACATTTTCATTGAAATGTATGATGCCTGTATATATTATATATACAGTATTCATAAAGAATATGTTTTACTTGTAAAATGCCAGTTGTAAAGCAACTTGTATGAATGCATCGGGACTCATCCTCTGTTTTTTGATAAAATCTTTCCCATAAGTCTTGAATGTAAATACGTCCATGTCTAGATCATTCACAAGCCTGAAAAAAAATAAAGACATTATCTGTGATTAATTTAAACTATGCATTAAAAAGACAAAAAAGTGCTTTTTGCTTCCTTTTTTCTTTGCGGTGGTCTTGCCTCTGGAGTCTGTCTGAAGATGCTTTTAAGAGTCCTTGTATGTGATGATTGCATTTCCACAGCAGCCTTCTCGGAGGGGGAAGCTCTCTTACACTTGAGGACTTAACCATCTTGGAGGGACTTCCTTTTCTGTTCAGAGCAATCAACACTTTGATTTCCTTCGTTATCAATCTCACAGGGGTTCACTGAGATGATGGTATACTTACATGTATTTCATCAGGTATTCAGAGCACTGCACCAGAACTATGCCCTCAAATGGTGAATGGTCACACACCACTCCACATATCCCATCCAAACCTACAACAACCTGGAAGAAAGCTGATTTAAGTAAAGGCCTAAATGCTAAATTAATGCTGGATTGGAGTGACTGGAGTAGGAATTTACCTGCATCGACTTGTCATACCAGCGGTTTGCACCATTTTTTTCTGATCCACCACCATGTAGCATCATCAGGGCCCTGTTGGTATCACTGGGCTGCAGACCACAGGGATCATCCAGACACACCACACATATACAACTCTCAATCAGAGCCAACGAGTCTCGATTGGTTTGATCTGGACCAAGGAAAGACAAAGGCGAGGCATCAGGTTTACGATGGGATTGCTTCCTGATGGTGGTTGGAATATTTGTAAATTGTGCTCTCTGACCTTTTATTAGTATTTCTCTAGCTTGCGCCCATTCTGTCCTCCCATCTGATGTTAGGACACCAAATGGAGGGAGTTTCTCTTCAGCCTTTTCTGACATTTTCATAATCTTCTGCAGCTGGTGGAAGACCTCTGTTTCACTGAGCTGCGTGCTGTTTGTGCCCACATCCAACACGAAAAACTAGTGAGAAAAAGAGATTTAAGTGATCAATCAATCAATCAATCAATTACATTTTATTTATATAGCACCTTTCATCCAGGTACATGAAATACAAAGTGCTTTGACATTTTGACTGACAAATAAGCGTAATAAGAAAAAAAATTAAAAAAAGAGACCAAAAAAAAATAAAAACTGGGAGGCCAATGCACACTGACATACAATATAGTTAATTAAAATGAAAAAATGATAAAAGTTCAAGGATTAAGGCTAAAAATAATCAGTCCACAACAATAAAATATAATAATAAAAACATTACAAGAAATAGATAAATAAATAAAACAAATACCTTTAAAAAATGTTAAACATAATAAAACTATAAAATTTGATGCTACATAAAAGCCAGACCAAAGAGATGAGTTTTTAGTCTACGTTTAAAAATGTCCACATGATCATACGTCGAAACAATTTCATCATCTAAATCAAACTTGACGTAAACTTCTCCGCTGAAGGGTCCTTGCTTTTATTGTTTTATAGGAGAATTGTACAGTATTTGAACAACTGATATGATGCGGGCATTAGGGGTGATGGTTGGGACTAAAAATGGCCAATTACCTTTAACACTACAACTCCTTTCTGCTATCAGTTAAACAAATGTGACTCAAGGAAGCTCTCAGACAAAGTGGCAGGTTTAATCAGCCCTAATTAAGTTAACTCTGTCCATTCCCATGGGGACAGACTCTCATGTGCAACAGTCTGATAGCTCCCTGAACCCTTTCCAGGTGAGAGCTTCTGCAGATGTTAGGAGACAGAGGTTTTATGCATTTGTGTGAATCAGTCAGGACTCTTGCAATTTTGTGGGGAGCTGAGATGATAATGGGCACAGACTACCCATTAGAGGCACGCATGGTTCTACGCTGGGGATTTGGGGAGCAGGCAGGTGCAGTTTCAAACAAAACACTTCCCTCAAAAAAGTGACACCAAATGGCAATTTACTAAGACCAGTTAAATTAAACACCTGAAAAGGCAGTTTTTTTTTCATTTCTCCTATGTCAGCAAACCAGTCCACATCCGGACTTTCTTTTAATGAGGATTGACATCCAGAAGCTCCATATATATATACTGTATATATATTAGCAATTAATTGTTATGGCATTGTCTGAGTGTCTCACTAATTACTCATTTGCCACTAAATTGAGTGGAAAATCCACAACAGTCCATGGATGATTTGCATATCCAGATCCCTCTGACAAACACAACATATTTGTGGGATTTCTGTAAAACATTACAATGTTGAAAATTATCATAAGAGTTTGGGACTTTTCAAAACAAGTCACACACCACCCAATCCATCCAAAAATGACCAATTATTAATGCTAATAAAGAATTGGGGAAAACATTTGACCTTTTTCCATATACCTGCTTACACAAATCTACCAGCTTTCTTTATTTAATTGAGTGTAGCGATGGTTATTGGGATAACATATTTAGGAACAATTGTATATCAAATAAATATATTCACTAGTTAAATATTTGGCCATAACAGGGTTTTTTATTTTCAAAAATATCCCACATGAAACTATTTCTATATACATTTCAAAAAGCAGCCAGGAGAGTAATGTTGGGGAAACTGAATGAGACCTATTATTTCTCTTCCGGCTCCAGTTGCTACTGTAAAACTGTTTTATTGCTCGGAAGAGAAAATAATCACACAATCATGACCATTAAGCAGTATCTGATGGGGTTTTTTTTTCTTCCACTGCTTCCTGGTCACTCAGAGCACATTTAATAGTCTTGAGAGTTTGAATATTCAAATAATCATTTAAACATTTGAGGATAACATTTAGTTTCATAAACGCTTGACACTTTGTTACTGAACTCTTACAGTAATATAGTTATTTATATCGCTGACCTTAGCCAGTTCTTTTCCTATACAAATAATACAAGAAATTTCACTAGAGAGAATTTCCATGAAGTGAACTTGTATGGTTGGCCAGTACGACGGAGTATTAGGGCCAAACTAAGACAAAAAAAATTGGAAATTACGAGAATAAAGTCATAATATAATGAGAATAAAGTCGTAAAATTACGAGAATAAAGTCGTAATTTTGCGAGAATAAAGTCGTAATAGAATAAAGTCGTAATATTATGAGAATAAAGTCGTAATATTACGAGAATAAAGTCGTAAAATTACGAGAATAAAGTCGTAACATTACGAGAATAAAGTCGTAATATTACGAGAATATAATTTATGAGAACTCTAACAGGAAGAGCTTCTTCTCCCTGTGTTAAAATGAGGAATATTGAACATCTTGTGAAGTTATATTTATATATTTATAATATATTACGACTTTATTCTCGTAATATTATGACTTTATTCTCGTAATTTTACGACTTTATTCTCGTAATATTATGACTTTATTCTCGTAATTTTACGACTTTATTCTCGTAATATTATGACTTTATTCTCGTAATTTTACGACTTTATTCTCGTAATATTATGACTTTATTCTCGTAATTTTACGACTTTATTCTCATTACATTATGACTTTATTCTCGTAATTTCCTTGTTTTGTTTTTTTGTTTGGCCCTAATACTCCGTCGTAGGCCAGGAAACCGGTTCTCTTATCCCAGCGGAAAATAAATTACAGATAATACCAGTAAAATGACTCCCCCATGTTGTGGCCTGCTCACTCCTCAGGTTTAGGAGGAGACCTGAGCTCAGTGCAGGGCCCTCCCGGGGTTGGTAGAGGATGGCAATGCCCAGGACTGTCACTTAGGTAGGAGCACGGGGTGGTAAAAAAATGGGAAAAAAAAAGGGATAAAAATATAAAAAAAAAAAAAAAAAAAAAATGACTCCCCCATGTCATTTCTAACAGAATTCATATTTAGTTTGTCCTGTTATGTGCAGAATGTTTAGTGGTAAAAAGGGATAATAGACTTGGTCAACTGCTCATACATTTTACATATAGAACTATTTTTGGCAACTTTTCTCCAGAAATGAAAGATTGTGTTTCATTACATTGTAATGTATTGAAATATGCACTTTTTCAAGGAAATTGACGTCATTTCTTGAAATCTCAATGAAATGGCTGTAATATGGTTTGGTCAAACCTGAGATGCTTAACAACAGCTCCCCTTTCAACTATGTCTTTACAACTCTGTTCAAAACAGCTGATTTTAGGGGGAGAACTCAGACACACAACTCCAAGCCACCCTCTTTTTCTCCAGGAAAGTGTGGACATCAGGTGCAGTACCTCTGGATTTGCAGACAGGGGTGGTGGTGGACCAAGAGTTTGGTCTGCATTACCAACAATAAGTTGGATTTGATTCAGGTGACAGTTGGACTCTGTCAGGACTGCCCTTTGTCACCAATTCTGCTCAGGACTTTTATGAATGAAGTTTTAAGGCAGAAGGTGTTTGGTTTGGTGGTTACAGGATTTAATCGGGGCTTTTTGCTGATATTGTGGTCCTTTTGGCATCATCAAATCAAGTGTTTTAGCTCTCGCTGGAAGAGTTTACAACTGAGTGTGAAGTGGTTGGGGATGAGAATTGTTGCCTCCAAATCGGAGACTATAGTTCTCAGTTGGAAAAAGGTTGAATTCCCTCTCTGGGTTTGGAGTGAGGCACAGCCTCTAATGGAGGAGTTTAAGTATTTTGTTAACATAATGTGGAAGAACAGAGTTAAAGATTGATAGGTTAATTTTTGTGGCATTAACAATAATGCATGCTCTCTGTTGGTCTGTTGTGGTCAAGAGAGAGCTAAACCCAACACAAAGCTCTTTACCGTCTTGTTCACACAGCACTTTTTGGTTAAAAGTGTGAAAAAGTGTAAAAAAAAAACAACAAAAAAACAAACAAACATAATCAAAAACTGATGTCCTGACCTGGTTCTTGCATGCAACAATGATGTGCTCCGGCACTGAAGATGCTGCATTCATGTGGACCTTCAACGTGTCTGTCTTCAACCCCGGGTAGCGGTAAGAGGTGAAGAGGCGGTAGTACTGCTCCATGCACAGCGGCGTTCCAGCCAGCTGACCTCGAGCAAAATCCACTGGCAGCTTACGCCTGAGAGACATCATTCCACACATCTGATTACCACTAACTCATTTGTGGATATTTTAGGTTAGACCTACAATTGATTACAGTGAAGAAGGCAATCTTTTACAGACTGAACTTACGTGTCTATGAGAGTCTTATACTCCATCACTCCTCTGATGACATGAGCAGCAAATCTTAAAGAGGTGAGAGGGATGAAATTTCGTCAAATACTGTGCATTATTTGCTATAAGACACTGAAAGTACAAAGCACACCAGCCAGTGACTGTAATTAGATATACTCCCGTCTCTCAAAAGACTAGCAATAATCAAATCATGGTAAATTACCAGCAATGCAGTCAGCAAGCTGTGTGTGTTTCCATCAGAGAAAGAGAGTCTGCATGTGTGAGTGGGCAGCCGGGGCAAATAGGGAAAAACACAGTACCCTGTCAGGTCTTATGTTGTATGTGATTTGTCTCAGTGTTATTACGTTCAAAATCCGATCAATACAAAGGAGGCAGTCGCAGTGCACCACGCCCCTAAATGAGGCCTGACTCGCAGTCTCTGCGGAGAGTTTGGCTCTGTCACCCCCAATCAAATAAGTGGCCGTGTCAGTAGATTAGCAGTTGTTTGGGGTGCTCTGGAAATATTCAGTTGTTGCGGTGCAAGCTGACAAAAGCTAATTTTGAGTTACAGAGCTGCTTGGACGGCTGTAATGCCAGTTGGACCGAGGCTCATTTAATAATGGGCATGACTGTAATTCAGATCTTTATCTGTGTGTGTGTGCTGAGAAGAGCACAAACCCTTGCAGCAGCTAAAGAGATCAACATGTATTTTATGTATGTTTTATATTGTTAGAAATAGTTTGTAAATTTTTGGAGCTGTAATAATCATGAAATTGTCCCTCTACATTGCAGGTTACAAGCTATTATTTTCACTATGCTCTGTAAGTGATTCACTTTTCTACGAATCATGCTGCACCTTTGTTTTCTTCTTCACTTACATATGCTCTACATTTCACTTTTACTTACAACTTGACAACAAAATGAGCCGTAATTCTTCACTCTGTCTCTATTAAAGGTAAGTGCCCACAGTATATCAGCTGTAGTGTGGAGAAGGAATTTCCAGAAGAACTTTCAGATGAACAAAACAAAATGATTCAACTCTGTTTCAAAGAAAATATTCTGCTTTTTCATTGGTCTTAAAGTGATTTGCAAGTCTGGTGTAAAAATAACTCAACATCTTTGTAATTCATTATTGATCAAACATAAAAGCGGATGTTGGTGGGCTGAGTTCTAGCATAACTAGTTGGGTATATTTTTAATTTTGGACAAAAAACAGAAACAAAAAACAACTCAATAAGTCTGTTATTCAAGGAAGTAAGAAAAGTCAGATATATGCCGACAATGAAAAATTCTTCATTTTCTTATCTTATACACATTTAGGGTGTTTTCACTGCTTTACCTGTAAAATTCCATAATATTAAATTTGGACTTTTACATGCCAATTACATTTCCTGCAAGTGGACAGAGTGGATTTCTTATGTGTTGTTCTTTTTTCTGTTGTTGCACCTGACACCGCTTTGTCACGGACTGTGTTGCTTCACAGCAATTGAGGAAGGGGAAGTACAGTTTAAAAAACTCAGGACAGGCAAGCTTTACAGTTTGAACTACGGTAGAACCAAGGCAGCACCTACCTGAGGGCATCTTCGTGATCTCTGAATGTCTGCTTTGGAAACACCATGGCAGGACTGGAGTTGACCGGTAGAGCCAGCCTGTTGTTCAGGTACATGTCCTCCAGCCAGTAGTCATAGACCTACATGTTAACACAGGGACACTGTGGGAAATGTTGCTTGATAAGGGTTTTTGGAGTCTGTTATAGAGTTGAGCCAAGTGAGCAGTGAAGTAAACAAACACTACACACTGTCAGATTAAAAAAAGGAGAGTGGGAGAGCACCAATGTGATAGTGAGAGTGGGAGTTTGATAGGCTTCACTGAGCTGGAGGAACATTGGACTGACCAATAACCAAGACACAGGAGGGGAGCAGCGACAGACAAGCTAAGGTTTGATAAATCTTCATCATCAAGTGTTACACTTTTCTAGACTTTTATAGGTGAAATTATTTTTGAAACATTGCAAATTTAGGCAGCACAGTGGCTTTGCACTGTTTGCCCACAGTGAGAATATTCTCCCCAAACTTCTGTGGGTTTTCTCCAGGGTCTCCAGGTTCCTCCCACAGACCAAAAACATGTATGCAGGGTTAACCGATGATTCTAAATCCCCCATAGAATTGAGTGTGAGTCTGTGTATAGTTGTTTGTCTCTATGTGGTCCTGAGATGGACGGCCGACCTGTCCAGGGTGTATCCCTGGTTTTTGCCAGATGAGTGCTGGGACAGGCTACGCAGACCCCGTTAACCCTAAACAGTCGTAAGCAGGCATAGATCATGGATGGATGTTATGATCCATAACATAAAAAGGGTGAAATTTTCATTTTCAGATGTGAACAGGTTTAATCTACCTGTATAGACAAATCAATAGCATATTCAATACAAATCATTTCAGTTTATATTCATAATACATGAAAATTTAGAGCACTATACAGGGAAAGTAGACAAATGTACTTCAACAGCAATTTAGTCCGTTCCATTTCATCCATCCATCCATCCTCTTTGTTTATAAAGCCCTAATTGGAAGGCTTCCTCATTACCTTAGCTCCTTACTGAGGTGCCATAAGGGCAGACACTCAACCCACTGCTCTGATTTTCTTATGCTGGAAGTGTCATGTCCACGGACTGAATTGGGAAAAACTGCATTTAGCTACTGCGCGGCTCACAGTTGGAACATTTTGCAACATGCATTGAAGTTGGAAACGTTTGTGCAGCTTGGTCAATTCAAATCCTTGATTGCTGACCATTTTACCCATGTTTGTAATTGTTTTTAATGTATCTCTTTTTATTTTTTATTGTATTATTCTTTTTTATATGGTTGTTGTACATTCGGCATCATTGTAAATGAGGCCTTGCTCTCAATGATTTCTCCGAATTCAAATAAAGGTTGATGATCCATCCATCCATCCATCCATCCATCCATCCATCCATCCATCCATCCATCCATCCATCCATCCATCCATCCATCCATCCATCCATCCATCCATCCATCCATCCATCCAGCTACTATTGTATGAGAGGTGGAGCTTGTCTCGGTGAGGTTTCATTATATTTGAGTTGAGATATTGATATTTATACAATTTTATTTAGTTAAAACATTGTCTAGCTAAGAAAAACAATTGCTTTAATGTACTTTTTTATAGTCCCTGTAGTTGTCTGATGATTGTCCCGAAAAGAAAAATAACTCATAAGTAATTTTCACCTTTTCTGTAGTTCACACACTTACAGAAACTACAATAAGTGAAAGCAGTGTTGTTTAACTGTCAGATGCTGCTGTTTACCCAGTTGGCTGTCTTCTCTCTGCGCTCTAAAAGCTTCCTCTGAAGAGCCTCTCCAATACCGCCTGCAGCCCCAAACTTCTCCACAATGGCCTTTGTCTTCTTAAACTGGTCCTCCTGTACCAGGTGCTGGACACACCTCAAGTATGTGTCAAGGGTTTGTTTCAGGGGCGGCACAGGGACCTTTGGCAACACCTAATAAAAAAAGAACAGACTGGGATAAATAGTCATGAAAGGTCACTAAAGGAAGACAGCTTCTCAACATTTTGATGTCTTTCTCCTCATTCTGTGTTCATTATTAAAATACTAATTCTTTCAGAGGTTTTCTTGATTAATTTATTATTAGAGCTTAAGTTAATAATTCAGTTTGAATGTGTCAAGTCCAATCTGAGAATAGATTCCATGCCTCGTGGGTATTTGTTGAAAATACTAATTTATTATATTTTCTATTGAGATTTTGGATGGTTTGCATGGCGAATACTGTTGATAAGACAATATGTCAATATCGGTAAGTTATATTCTAAGTATTTGTATTCAAGAGTATTTTCCATTCTCTCCGTTATGATATAATCCGGACAGCATTTTTGATTGAATGACTGCAGGAGAAGGGGTTTGTGGTGGTGTCTGGAATGACGAGTTATCTCTCCGAGAAGCCAGCTGTCAGTTTTTGCTCCCATCGGTCAACATAGTGAATGGAGCTGGCGCTGTCCGTGGTGCTGAAATGCAACAGCGCCACTTCACAACATTCAGCACCGCGGACAGAAACACCGCCCCGTTGTTGGAAGTGAAGACAGAACAAGTAAAGAACAAATGCTTTAACTAAGATAAAGTTAAGCTTTTTCATACGTGGTTGTCCTGGTCACTGGCCGCCTCTTTCTTCACTATCGGCATGTTGTCCACTCCAGTCAAGGGAAAATAACGTGGTTTTAGTTCAGACGTGCCTGTTTTGACGCACGTTATGACAGTTAAAAGGGGACAGAAAAAAAAACACAGTAAATAAAACTAGGCCCACTGACAAATACAGCTTCATATGCTATTGGAAAGTTAAGTACATCACTTCCATTCTTTATCACTTTTCATTTCAAGGCAAGTTCCCGCATGTGTGCTTGAAATCAAGCTGTGAACCATCGCGCACTGCAATATATTTTAAATATTTAACTCATCATTATTTTATTTTAAAACAGTCTAATATTTCAGTTAACAAAAAGAAAAACATAAAGTTGTTATTTTCATTTATTGTATTTTCATTAAATAAGAGAAAATCTTATGGAAATGCATAAGTATTGGTGATCATTAATGGATGCTTGGTGATGGAAAGTAGACTTGGAGTGGATCAAGCAAGTTTTTAAATGTTAGGAGCTCGCAGCGGATGAAAAGTTTTAAAGTTAACGCAAAATGCCCTGTAATTTTTTTTTAAGAGAAAGAATGATACCTTACCTTATTGTTTCAACACTGGAGGGGTCAGAGAAGTGTGTTACTGGTCGCATTCCCTCCCACGTCCGCGCTCTGAAGACCCACATTAGAGTCACACTGAGTTTGGGCGCTGGAGCGCTCATCCGTCCCAACCATAAGGTTGTAACTCCACATTAAATCGCGGCTTGGAAAAGATGTCGAAGGTGTTTGCATTTACCTTCCCCCTTGAGGCAACAAACTCCTCCCATCGACATCTATTCGTTGAACATATTATCTGACAGCTTGCGTTCTCCCCTCCCGCCCACATTTGATAGTAATTTTGACATAGGAAAGGGTCGAGAGTTGGTTTTTGGTGTGTCATTCAGAAGATCTGCGATGGCCGTGCAGCTCAACAATTATGACAAACGTTGTGCTTTTATTCTTCCAATGTCTGTTATGTGCCTCAGCTTGCTTTTACACAGTATCAAGTGCACCACGTGGAAAATGATTATGTTATGGCACTACTTTTCTTTTCTTTTTTAATTATTTAGCACATTAATTTGCTTTTTTGGCTTTTGCATGTAGTTATAGGCGCAGCGCTCGTGACTGTTAAAGAACAGTCTCATGGGAAGATAAACATCTATTTTTTTTAACTTATTCTTCCTCTCCTCTCATTTACAATAAAGTCAAAAATCACCTTTTCCATTTGTAGTGGCCCACTGCATCTTGAAGCGCACGGCGGGGAATGAATAACTACCATTTCAACAAATTAACTTCTCAGATTTATTTTTTGATCGTTTGAAATAAAAATGAAACCACCACTGTGAGCTGATTCAAACAGATATTTATTAAAACAACCATTGTTGAAATGAATACATATTTGTTCATCATAAGGAGACTGACTTCAGTGGCTATGTCTTCACAAAAGGTACCCCACACACACACACACACACACACACACACACACACACACACACACACACACACACACACACACACACACACACACACACACACACACACACACACACACACACACACACACACACACACACATTTTATCGCGGTAAACCATTTACGTTGTGCATATGTACAAATCCATTTATTATACAACACTTTCAAATAAGTAAAGCATTGTTAATAATCAAAATAAGTAAAAATACAGACAGGCCCACACAGTTAAAATAGATAGTTTCACGAGATTTAAACCAAAAGAAAAAAACACAGAATAATTTCATGTGCAAGTAAAATAGTTTTCTCTAAAATATAGGCTATTTTATGTAAGGGGGGAAATGTGCTCTTTATAATTGGTCCCACATATTCCTGTGCGCACATTTATTTATTTATTATTTTTTCTTATATTCAGTAATACACAGAAGTTCAATAATTGTTGATAAATCGCTCACAAAACTCCAGTTATACATCCAGACAAACGCCACGTATAGACTCGCTTGACACAATGAAACCACAGAGTAAAAAGAAATCACCAAAGAAAGAAACTTTGAAAAACGGGTCACACAATCATGATTTTAGTGACAAGGTGTTTATATTGCACATCGGTTCTTAAATAAAAGTTCAAATCCCTATGTGAGGACCTGAGGCTGCAGAACTCCTCAGTGGAATGCTGTGCGTGATGGTCTAAGTGAACTCCGGACCGGACGACTCGACCGACACGGACCGCTGTGCTTTGAACGGGTCGAACCCGTTTTCGTCTACTGGCAGGCAATTCCCCGCCGAACTGTAGCACTTCTTTTTACCTCTCCTCTCTTCCATTTTGATAGTATCATACAACCCCTGCGGAGCTTCATCTAGCAGGTTATCTCTCTCTGAGAAGGACGGTTTCATTTGGCACATGTTGCGCAGCAGCAGCAGGGCTGGTGCGTAAAGCACATTGACGAGGCCCATTCCCAAATTAAGTTGCACAAAACCGAGATTGTGAACTATCTGCCCGGCTACTATGGGACCCATGGCGTAGGCGACGGAATAGGAAATATCAGCTATAGCATACACGCTGCCGTACACGGAAACGTGACGCACGTCAACCAAAAACGCAAGAGTGGGAAGAAGCGCCGTGTCGACCAGCGCGATGCCGAAACAGATGCCGCACAGCGGGGCGATGAGTTGCCCGAAAGTTTTGCATGCGGGAATCGTGCATGAGCTCGCACCAATGATAACCATGCCCAATGCTCCGTAGAACCACTGCAAATCTGGATGTTTGGCCGCCAGTTTGACTGTTATATAGACTCCGAAGACGTGAGGGAAAAAGGCTGGGAGCCAGGTCAGTCCCATCTCCCACTGCGAGGAGTGCATGGTGGTCTCCATCCAGTTGGCTATGGTGGGCTCTAGAAAGGCAAGCGGGATGTTGGCGACCGTGAGCGCCCCGGCCACCACAACAATGTAAGGGTCGACCATGAGTCTGTATATGGGGGTGCCGACCGGCATGTTCTCTCTAGTCCTGTTGGAGAAGGGCTTGATTACAATCAGGACCAGAAAGCCGTCCACCAGGCAAATGGAGGCGAGCACGATGAAGGGCACCCGTTTACCCGCAAACTCGTACAGGACCCCCCCGAAGGGAGGCGCCACCAAACTCCCGAACGAGATGAACGCCAGCGCGATGCCGAGCGCCCGGCTCCTCTCCGCCTCCTCCGTGTATTTGTCTGCGATCATCGCGATCCCAGATGTGTCCGCGAAAGCGGAGCCCAGACCCTGCAGGCTTCTGGCCGCGAACAGCGTGGCGTAATTCTCCCCAAAAGCAAATATGCAGGTAGACAAGAACATGACCGTCAGTCCAATTAAAAGAGGAATGTCATATCCCACCCGGTCTATGAAAGTTCCCGACAGCGGGTTAACTAAGAGCTGGAGGATGGCTTTAGATGCAAAAAGTACCCCTATTTGGACATCTAAATTGTCCTTGTTGCTTTTGTCTTGACTTGTGCTGTTGGCTGAAGTGTTCGGGTGCATCACTACGTGGACGTGCTCTGACTGCTCACTTTCCAGATCAGCGAGATAATCTGGAATAATTGGCACGATTACCATGTAGAGCATATTGTCCAGCAGGAGAGCCACACAAACAATCACTAAGATGATCCGTCTCTGCCGGTCTGGATCCCTCATGGCGGTGCCTAACTGCTTGGTTCTTTCGCCCATCTCGGACAGTTTCAGGGCGGCTGATTTGGCCAGCCCTAACGATCCCCCTTCTCCATCCATGGTGTGCTTTTTTTTTTTTTTTTTTTAATTAATTAAAAAATATTTGTAGATTCTGAATTGCAGTTGTGCTTCTCCCGTCTGCTGCCGTTCTGTCAACACCTCGTGTGATTCATTGGTGTTTCCTCTACATTGATGTAATGCTCTCCATCTTCACCTCCCCTGATGTGCGTAAAGGGAGAGGCGCAGAGGAACTTGG